>NW_028253934.1:0-15624 GCF_964263255.1 Lissotriton vulgaris | reverse complement strand
AACAGTCTCATGACTCTGGGGCACATGGACGGACCCTGCTCACAGCTAGGAACAGTCTCATGACTCTGGGGCACATGAACAGACCCTGCTCACAGCTAGGAACAGTCATGACTCTGGGGCACATGGACGGACCCTGCTCACAGCTAGGAACAGTCTCATGACTCTGGGGCACATGGACGGACCCTGCTCACAGCTAGGAACAGTCTCCTGACTCTAGGGCACATGGAAAGACCCTGCTCACAGCTAGGAACAGTCTCCTGACTCTGGGGCACATGGACAGACCCTGCTCACAGCTAGGAACAGTCTCCTGACTCTGGGGCACATGGACAGACCCTGCCCATAGCTTGGAACAGTCATGACTCTGGGGTACATGGAAAGACCCTGCTCACAGCTAGGAACAGTCTCCTGACTCTGGGGCACATGGACGGACCCTGCTCACAGCTAGGAACAGTCTCCTGACTCTGGGGCACATGGACGGCCCTGCTCACAGCTAGGAACAGTCTCATGACTCTGGGGCACATGGACGGACCCTGCTCACAGCTAGGAACAGTCTCATGACTCTGGGGCACATGAACAGACCCTGCTCACAGCTAGGAACAGTCTCATGACTCTGGGGCACATGGACGGACCCTGCTCACAGCTAGGAACAGTCTCATGACTCTGGGGCACATGGACGGACCCTGCTCACAGCTAGGAACAGTCTCATGACTCTGGGGCACATGGACGGACCCTGCTCACAGCTAGGAACAGTCTCATGACTCTGGGGCACATGGACAGACACTGCCCACAGCTTGGAACAGTCTCCTGACTCTGGGGCACATGGACGGACCCTGCTCACAGCTTGGACCAGTCTCATGACTCTGGGGCACATGGACGGACCCTGCTCACAGCTAGGATCAGTCTCATGACTCTGGGGCACATGGACGGACCCTGCTCACAGCTAGGAACAGTCTCATGACTCTGGGGCTATGGACGGACCCTGCTCACAGCTAGGAACAGTCTCCTGACTCTGGGGCACATGGACGGACCCTGCCCTTAGCTTGGAACAGTCATGACTCTGGGGTACATGGAAAGACCCTGCTCACAGCTAGGAACAGTCTCATGACTCTGGGGCACATGGACAGACCCTGCACTCATCTTGGAAAAGTCTCATGACACTGGGGCACATGAACAGACCCTGCTCACAGCTAGGAACAGTCTCATGACTCTGGGGCACATAGACGGACCCGGCTCACAGCTAGGAACAGTCTCATGACACTGGGGAACATGAACAGACCCTGCACTCAGCTTGGAACAATCTCCTGACTCTTGGGCACATGGAAAGACCCTGCTCACAGCTAGGAACAGTCTCATGACTCTGGGGCACATGGAAAGACCCTGCACTCAGCTTGGAACAGTCTCCTGACTCTAGGGCACATGAACAGACCCTGCTCGCAGCATAGAACAGTCTCATGACTCTGGGGCACATGGACGGACCCTGCTCGCAGCTTGGATAGTCTCATGATTTAGGGGCACATGGACGGACCTTGCTCACAGCTAGGAACAGTCTCAAGATTCTGGGGCACATGAACAGACCCTGCTTGCAGCTAGGAACATTCTCATGACTCTGGAGCACATGTACAGACACTGCCCACAGCTTGCACTGTCTCATGGCTCAAGGGCACATGGACAGACCCTGCGCGCAGCTTGGAACAGTCTCATTAATCTGGGGCACATGGACAGACCCTACCCACAGCTTGAAACAGTTTCATGACTCAGGGGCACATGGGCAGGTAGCACAACGATCAACGATAGAAGCGGTCGCTCACTTCACCTCCTCCACATTCGAGCCCTGACATAGCGCTTCAATTCTGCTAAGTACCTCCTCGTTGCGCCCTGCTAGACGCTGTGGGCCTCTTTGCTATTGAAAACTGCTGAGTATATTTGGCGATTTGCTGTACCTTGAAAACAGCCGAGTGTATTTGGCGCTTTGCTTTTGCTATAGAACACTGCTGAATGTAATTGGCGCTTTGCTTTGAAAACAGCCGAGTGTATTTGGCGCTTTGCTTAGAAAACAGCTGAGTGTATTTGGCGCTTTGCTTTTGCTATAGAACACTGCTGAATGTAATTGGCGCTTTGCTTCGCTATAAGAAACTGCTAAGTGTAATTTGTGCTTTGCTTTGCTATAAGAAACTGCTGAGTGTAATCTGCGCTTTTACAACTACGTAGCGCACTGCGGGGCTTGGGCTCACCTTACTGAATGTGTATTATTACTGTGGGCTTTACCTCGCTTCCTGCCGTTTTTAAATCCCTCGCTCTGGGCTCTGTGTATTAATTGCTTGCACATTCCATAGCGCCCCCATCGTTTCCTTAGCGCTTTGTACCACTAGAAACTTGTGCTTTATTTGTCCCCTGAACGCTCCATCTTGGCCAATTTCGACGTGCCCCTCGCAGCATTTGTTGTTGTTGTTGCTGCCATTTTGTCTGCTGTGACGTCCCACACCACCTCCCACACCTTGATCCCGCCCCCCAGCTGACCCTCCCACGCTCCGCCCCCTCCACCATCCATTTATGGCCAATGCCTCCACGCGCAGCGTCCACGCGCTTCGGACACGCCGAAGGTGCGCCAAAGGTAAGCCCGTCTACGCCCGTCCGCGCCTGGACCGCGCCCAGCGCCAGTCCCCCTGCCCCTCGCGCTGCCCAGCCCTCCCGCATTACCTACGATGCCGCCACCCTCCTAGCCCTTAACCCCGGCCGCGCCGCCACCTGCATCCAAGCCGCTCCTGGACGCACCCATGGACCTTTCTCCTGCTACTCCTGCAAATTCCGCAGCACCGACAACATCTCCGCTACGACCACAACACAGATTCCCGACCCCAACCACCTAGAATGCATCCTTCTCAACACCCGCTCGGTCCATAGGCACGCCATTGACCTCTGGAACCTACTAGACACCATCTCTCCTGACGTCGCCTTCCTAACGGAAACATGGATGAACGCTTCCTCCGCCCCTGACATCGCAATCGCCATCCCTGATGACTATAAGATCACACGCAAGGACCGCACCGACCATACAGGAGGTGGAATCGCTATCGTCCACAAGAAAACAATCCGCATCTCAACCAGCTCTGACGTCAACCTCGCCAACTCCGAACACCTTCACTTCCAGATCCACATCGACCCCAAGACCACACTCAGAGGCACCCTCCTCTACAGACCACCAGGACCCCGCGCAAAATTCAGTGAAGACATCACGGACTTCATCACCCCACACGCGCTCCCCTCCAAAGACTACATCCTTCTGGGAGACCTCAACTTTCACCTTGAAAAGATCAGCGACCGCAACACCGCCACCCTCTTAGACAACCTCGACAACCTCGGACTTAAACAACTGGTCACTTCCCCCACCCACATCGCAGGTCACACTCTCGACCCCATCTTCACCTCCAGCAACCATGTCTCCTTCAGCCACACTACGGATCTCCTCTGGACTGACCACAGCTGCGTTCACTTCACCTACAACAAGCCGAAACCCATCATCCACCTCCAACCAACTCTACAAAGAAACTGGAACAAAATCACCACAGAACAGATCTCCACATCGCTCCTTCAAACCTCCCCAGCCCTCTCTTCTAACGCCAACGAAGCCGCCTCCAACCTCTCCCTTTGGTTATCCAAAACCGCCGACACCTTAGCACCACTGAAAAAACGTCAACACAAACTTGGCATCAAGAAGGCCGCATGGTTCAACGACGACCTCAAGAAGTCCAAGAAACTATGCCGCTCCCTTGAAAAGGCCTGGAAAAAAGACCCATCCACCAACAACAAGGACGCCTTCAAAAGCGCCATCCGCACTCACCACCAACTGATCCGAAAAGCCAAGAAAACAGCATTCAAAGATCGACTTGACAATAACGCCCACAACAGCAAGGAACTTTTCAACATCGTCAAGGAATTTTCCAACCCCTCGGCCAACTCCAACGACATCACCCCCTCTCAAACCCTTTGCGATTCCCTAGCCTCTTTTTTCCACAACAAGATTGCTGACATCCACAACAGCTTTGACAACCAACCCGGAAGCCAACCCACCCTACCACCAGCTGACCATCTTCCCCCCGTCAACACCCTTAACGCCTGGATGCCAATCTCCACTGAGGACACCATCCGCCTGATGAACTCCATCCACTCTGGATCCCCCACAGACCCATGCCCTCACCACATCTTCAACAAAGCAGACTCTGTCATAGCTCCGCACCTCCGAGACGTCATCAACTGCTCCTTCAACTCCGCTACCTTCCCAGAAGACTGGAAACACGCTGAACTCACCGCCCTTCTGAAAAAACCAACAGCAGACCCCACCGAACTCAAAAACTACCGCCCCATTTCGCTTCTTCCATTCCCGGCCAAAGTCATCGAGAAAGCCGTCAACAACCAACTCACCGCCTTCCTCGAAGCCAACAATTCCCTCGACCCCTCACAATCTGGCTTCCGAGCCAAACACAGCACTGAGACCGCCCTCATCGCAGCAACAGACGACATTCGAACTCTGCTGGACAATGGAGACACTGTCGCCCTCATCCTCCTCGACCTCTCTGCAGCCTTCGACACAGTCTGCCACAGCACCCTTTTACAACGCCTCAGAAACATCGGAATCCAAGGAAAGGCACTGGATTGGATCACTTCGTTCCTCACCGGAAGAACCCAGAGAGTCCGCCTCCCACCTTTCAAGTCCGAGGCCACCGAAGTCATCTGCGGCGTTCCACAAGGATCCTCACTCAGTCCCACCCTCTTCAACGTATACATGAGCCCCCTCGCGGCCATCGCCCGCCAACACAACCTCAACATCATCTCTTATGCGGATGACACTCAACTGATCCTATCTCTCACCAAGGACCCCAGCACCGCCAAAACCAACCTACACGAAGGAATGAAAGAAGTCGCCGAATGGATGAAACAAAGCCGTCTGAAACTGAACTCAGACAAAACAGAAGTCCTCATCTTAGGTAAATCCCCCTCTGCATGGGACGACTCCTGGTGGCCGGAAGCCCTCGGAAATGCACCCATCCCGACAGACCACGCACGGAACCTTGGCGTCATCCTGGATTCTTCACTCTCAATGAACAAACAAGTCAGCGCCGTATCCTCTTCCTGCTTTAACATTCTTCGCATGCTCAGAAAAACATTTCGCTGGATCCCCTCCGAAACAAGGAAAACAGTCACCCACGCTCTAGTCACGAGCCGACTGGACTACGGAAACACCCTCTACGCAGGTACCACCGCTAAACTCCAGAAGAAACTACAACGAATCCAAAACGCCTCAGCCAGGCTCATATTAGACATCCCACGCAACGAACACATCTCTGGTCACCTTAAAGACCTCCACTGGCTACCCGTCAATAAGAGGATTACCTTCCGACTGCTTACCCACGCACACAAATCACTCTACGACATCGGACCAGATTGCCTCAACTCTCGACTGTCCTTTTACACCCCCTCCCGACAACTTCGCTCTTCCAGCCAAGCCTTCGCCACTGTACCTCGCATCAACAAGACCACCATGGGAGGCAGATCCTTCTCATACCTGGCTGCCAAAACATGGAACTCACTCCCCGCTTACCTTCGCCTCACCCAGAATCACCTAGCGTTCAGAAAGCAGCTTAAAACGTGGATATTTGACAAATAATCCTCCTCCCCTCCTAAGCGCCTTGAAACCCTCTGGGTACGTAGTGCGCTATATAAATGCTATGACTTGACTTGACTTGACTAGAAGAAACCAGGAGCTCAGGCCACTTGGGGGCAGATAGCGCCTCGCTCCTGGGGACATAAGCCAGGTAGCACCACAAGCTTGGGGTACAGGGGACCACGGGAGTGCCACAAGCCCGGGGCACATGTGGCCAAGCCATGACACCAAGCCTGGGGCACAGGGGATCAAGACAAGACTGTAGGAGAGTAGGGTCTGCAATCCTATGATCACCCAGATTTTTTTTGCTTTTGTTTCACTGGTTTACGACTTCCTCTGGCTGTGGGCCTGCCAATCAGACCCACAGCCTGGCTGTTCTCTTTCTAAATTACCTCATGTACCCTAGGTGCATCTACCAATTGGTACTGGGCCACCTTATCAGACCCTGTAACTCAGGGCATAGGTGTACCCAGGGCTGCCAGGGGCTGCAGCACGTATTGTGCCACCCCTGGCTGGCCTCCTAAATTTGACACAACTGGCTGCATGACAGCTGGGGCAAAGTCGTGTAATCACCCTTTGCTGTAGGTGTAGTATACCTATACCTAACCCTAAAATGGACACACAGATTCCTATCAGTCACTCCTATGGCAGGCCTTGACAATCCTGAAGGCAGAGTGCTTGGAATCGTGTGAGATGGTGCTCTGGCATGAGCTGAGCCTGTCTGCAGCTTGCGGAATCAAGTCCTAATAGCTGTTCCATGATATCGCATACCATATACTCTTAAGTGCATTATAATCCTCGCGGTTAAATGCTATCTTTGGTATTGCTTTATCAAAACATGTCGAGTAAGGTGTCATACGAATTGGAATACTAACCCCTCGCCAATTCTGGCGACGGGGTTAGCATTCCACCCTTCTAGAGGGACACGACATGTATGTAACTGTGAACCCCGGTTAAAGTTAACTGAAGCCTCAGCTCCACAAAATGGATGCTGCCACCACAGACACGAGTCTGACCCCCTGCAGCTGGGAGTCCTTCCAGCGAGGGGAGCCTGGACAAAGGGTTTCCTGTCAGGGGCGGTGCTAGCACCGTCCCAGACATGGTTTTGTGTATCCTGGGTAGGCAGGGCTTTACAGGAAGGTGACTGCTGAGTGGCACCCCGGTGCTCACTACGCATAGGCCGGTCTGAACCAGTTCCAGGGGCACACCAGCCCCTGGCCTGGGGAAGTCCGGCATGGCTGAGGGGTGTAACCACCCCCCACCTAGTCCCACCCATAGGCAGGACCTAGTCACCGGGTCAGCCCCCTTTTTTAGTATAAAGATGGGAGCGGGCCCCCTGTTAAAATTAGATCATCTTTGGAATCAAGATACCACTTTCTTCGAAAGGACTTCACGATTTCTTCTTCAAGATTCTCCCTTGTGGCTAAGGAGTAGTCACCCTGCATCCGCAGGCACCATCCTAAAGAACACTGCGGTCTGCTGCAAGTCCTTCATCACGAATCCGACGACCCAGCTCGACGAGACCCGGCTTCCCTGGCACCTCTGACCTCTACTCACCTCTACAGCCCAGCTGAGAACCGTGAGTGCGACGAGACCTCAAGGGACCGACGATCGCCAAGACTGCACGACATCTTTACTGCAAGCCCACCGTGTCCTCCACTGGTGAGTGCTTTGGGGTCCGAGAAGCCCCGACCCTGCGCAGCTCCAGCACCCAAGATCAGCCCCCCTGCATCTCCACGATCTGCGTGGGGCCCTTCTGCTGTTTGCTGTGCACCGCGTTGTTTGGCTACTAGCCGGCTGGCTTGTGGCCCTCTGAACGACGCCCAACGACTTCACGACTGCTGGTCTGGTTGCTCCAGGCTGGCCTTTGCTTCCTTCTTCAAGAGAGGCACCCCGGACCCTCCTGGTCCACTCCAGACGCCATTTTAGGTCCACCGCGTGGGCTTGAATTTGCCAAGGCTTTGTTGCCCAATCCTGGGTCCAGCGACGCCGACAGCTTCTATCTTCGTGGGACAGCTCGATCCTCCATCCTGGTCGCCGACAACGCCTCCTGGTCCGTGAGATCTTCGAGTCAAGCGTCACCCACTCACCTAGTCGAGGTGGCTACCATCCGGTGCCCTCCTGGTGCCCACTGACTACTGGCTAGTAGTCTCGAACTTGGTCCCCTCTGCTTTCAGGTGTCATCTATCTTCAAGATCCAGGCTTGGATCCGACTGAACTTTCTTCACTGGTCACCGGCCAGCATCTTTTCTTCCGGCTCCTGGTCCGTCTACGAGGATTCCCGACGTCTTTTCAGACCTATGCAGCTGCAGCCCCTGGGCTAGGTAACTTCGGCATTTCGGTGCCCCAGCATAGCCTCACTATCCAAGGGTCAGAATCTACTTTCGTTTTCTCCCTACCAGGTCGGGTTCGCCCGAGAACACTAACTTTCTAATTCCTAGCTACCATAGACTTTTGTCCCGCATCTCGCGTGAGAGTGCACACACTGCACCCGAGTCCCCTAGGCCTCCTAGACATAATCTAACGATTCCCTAGTCAAGTCCTAGCGATTCCAAAAGCTATTAGTACTGTACTTACCTGCTAGGAATTTCGCATTCCACTTTCAGAGTATATGGTTTTCCGTGCCCCTCGGGCATTTGTATATACTGTGCTAACTTAAGTATTTTTGTAAGAGTTTTGGTTTGTGCTTAGTACCCTGTCCTCATAAAGAGTACAGGGCTGTTGTGATCTTTAAATAAATAACTGTTTATTTTCATAACACTTGTGTGGTGTCCTTTCACTTGGTATTCAAGGGGTATATGTGTGGTAAACAGCTGGCTTAACGCGCCCTCTCGAGTCTTTAGCCTTAGACTGCTCGTATCCACGCTACTAGGATAGCTGGTCTATAAGGTTGACTTACAACCAATCATCAATAAGGGTTGCTGGACTGATACATAGTGTTCACTAGAATAGTGAGCACTGCATATCAGGCCACCTTCTCACATTGGTGAGCAGCGGTTGGGATTTGAGCTTGCTGTTGTTTTACCACACGTATCCTAAGAATATCTTGTTGAAAGATCACATAAGTACTGTTAGGTACACATAACTAAAGCTTAGAATACTCTGAGTTCTACTGAACCAGCTGTTGTAGCTCCTCAAGGCTTAGCACACCTTGGCTGCAACTCTTAGCAAGGGATCAGTAGGTAAACACATAGTGTAGGTAGGTGCATCACTTACACCACACTAGAAACAGTATGTCGGACAAAGGAGGAAACACTGAGGTTCCCCTTGTGTCAGTTGACCCTCCACAGGTCATCCCTTCAAGATATACTGCGCTTAGCTTCCATGAGTTACGACAAGTGTGTACCTCTAGGAAGATTAAGCAGGGGTCTAACCCCACAACTGCCTTTCTGATTGGTCTCTTAGAGACTCATGATGCAAGGAGGGCTGGTAACCCAGACCCTTCTAATTCAGATGGCAACATGCCCTCCTTACAGGGTCCCTTTGATGCCCAGGACCATCCTCTTCAGGAAGCAGATGATGCTGATGATGAGGATGATGATTTGGTATCAGGGGATGAGGCAGAAAAGGAACAGGTAGAAGTCAGCAGACTAACCAGGTCCAACTTAAGCAGACATGAGATGGGCACTAGGGGACCCTTGGGGCCACTCTCAGGTCAGCTTAACATTGGGAATGGACGAGATAGATCTCTATCAAGAGGCTCTATCAGATCCCTTCATACCAATGGCTCTCAACGTTCCTCTCAAAGGGGAATGACATCTCCCCAGAGGAGAATGTATGAAGCTAAGGAAAAGGCAGCCAATCTGAGGATTGAAAGGGAAGAACTTGCCCTGGCCAAAGAGAGGCTTGCCTTTGCTAGAGAGCAACAATTGAGTGGGACAGTCCCCACTGGTGGCAGCATTGTACCTAGCAATAGGGAAAGGAGTTTTGATACAAAACACCTTGGTAAGATAGTGCCCCCCTTTAAACAAGGGGATGACATCCACAAATGGATTACTGCTTTGGAGAGGGCCTGCACTGTGCAAGGTGTTCCCCCAAGTCAGTGGGCAGCTATCTTGTGGCTCTCCTTTGAGGGTAAAGGAAGAGACAAGCTCCTCACCACAAGGGTGGAGGATGCTAATGATTACCAAGTCTTGAAAAATGCACTGGTTGATGGGTTTGGCCTAACCACTGAGCAGTACAGGGTGCTGTTCAGGGATACCCAGAAAACTCAGTCTCAAGATTGGGCTGACTTTGTAGATTGTGCCACTAAGGCTTTTGAGGGCTGGTTGCTGGGCAGTAAGGTTACTGATTATAAAGGATTGTACAATTTGATGATGAGAGAGCAAATTTTAAACAATTGTCAGAACCAGTTGTTGCATCAGCATCTTGTTGACTCAGATCTGACCTCTCCCCAAGAATTGGGAAAGAAGGCAGACAGATGGGTTAGAACAAGAGTTAAACAGAACCAGGGCCAGAATCAAGGTGGTCAGAAGAAAGCAGACCAGAAGGGTAAGGATTCGAAAGGGGAACAAAATGACCAGAAGTCTTCGACAGGTCCCCAACAACCCAAAGAGGGTGGGGGTCAGGCTCCCCAAAAGAAGAAAGAAGGCCAATCTAAAAGGTGGTGCCAATACTGCAAAAGTAAAACTCACTGGTTTAGTGAGTGCACCAAGAAAGGAGGAGGGCAGACTCCTGCCACTGCAGCCCCTAAGGCACCTGTGCCCCCTAGTACAGCCAGCAGTGGTAGTGCACCTCCCAAGGGTTTAGTAGGGTTAACCCTGGGTTCTGAGGGGAGTGACAACTTAGTTGGCACCCTCACTCAGGCTGTCCTTGTCAGTACAGGGGATATGGATATGTCCCCTGACATAAGTCCCAATACTTTGGGCAAATACAGACAGACACCTTTTATTAATGGAAAAATGGCTCAGGCCTATAGGGACACTTGTGCCAGTGTCACAATGGTGACACCTAGCTTTGTGGACCCTGGACAGATCATGCCAGGTACAGAATTCCTGGTGACCAATGCAAGCAATGTCACTACCAATCATAGTATGGCAATTGTAGCTTTCTCCTGGGGAGGGGTAACTGGCCAAAAGAAGGTTGTAGTTAGTTCAGACCTCCCAGTGGATTGTTTGTTGGGCAATGATTTGGAGTCATCACAATGGTCAGAAGTGGAGCAGAGGACTCATCTGGAAATGTTAGGTTTGCCAGCACATGTGTTTGCTGTGACTAGGTCACAGGCCAGAAGATGCCCCACTGAACAGGTGCTGGATCCTGGAACAATGGACCAGACACCTTCCAAGAAAAAGAGCAGTAGGGTTAAGGCTGTGCCTTCCCCCTTGCCCCAGGTTGTGGATCAAGTCTCAGAGGAGGCTGACCTGCAGGAATTGAGGGAAACTGAGCCTAGAGAGTTTGAACTTGATCAAGTTGAATTCTTGGGTTCAGGGGGACCCTCAAGGGAAGACCTGGGGAAGGACCAGTTAGGCTGCCCTTCTCTTGAACCCCTCAGACAGCAGGCTGCTGCTGAGGCTGCTGGGAACGCCACAGGTACCCACAAGGTATACTGGGAAGATGGACTCCTGTACACTGAGTCAAGAGACCCCAAGCCTGGCATGACCAGGAGGCTGGTTGTACCCTTGTCTCAGAGAGGTTTCCTACTTACCTTGGCCCATGAGATTCCCTTAGCAGGACACTTAGGCCAGACAAAGACTTGGGACAGGCTTGTCTCACACTTTCACTGGCCTCACATGAATGAGGATACCAAGGAGTTTTGTCGCTCCTGTGTCACTTGCCAAGCCAGTGGTAAGTCAGGTGGCACAACAAAGGCCCCCCTTATACCAATGCCTGTGGTGGGGGTGCCCTTTGAAAGAGTGGGGATTGACATTGTTGGTCCAATGGAACCCCAGACAGCATCAGGGCACAAGTTTATACTGGTGGTAGTGGATCATGCCACCAGGTATCCTGAAGCTATTCCACTTAGGACCACCACAGCCCCTGTGGTGGCAAGGGCCCTAGTTGGAGTGTTCTCCAGAGTGGGCTTCCCTAAGGAGGTTGTCTCTGACAGAGGTGCAAACTTCATGTCAAGCTATTTAACTGCTATGTGGAAGGAGTGTGGTGTCAATTACAAATTCACTACACCCTATCACCCACAATGCAATGGGCTTGTTGAAAGGTTCAACAGGACCCTAAAAGGGATGATTCATGGACTACCTGAAACACTCAGGCGTAGATGGGATGTCCTGATGCCCTGCCTTCTGTTTGCTTACAGAGAGGTCCCACAAAAGGGGGTTGGCTACAGCCCTTTTGAACTTTTGTATGGGCATCCTGTGAGAGGCCCCTTGTGTTTGGTGAAGGAAGGATGGGAGAGACCTCTCAAAAAGCCTGCAACCAACATAATGGACTATGTACTTGGTCTCCGCTCCAGGATGGCTGAGTATATGGAGAAGGCATCAGAAAACCTTAAGGCCAGTCAAGAACTTCAAAAAGCTTGGCATGACCAAAAGGCTGTCCTGACTGTTTATCAGCCTGGACAGAAGGTGTGGGTGCTGGAGCCAGTGGCCCCAGCAGCACTCAAAGACAAATGGTCTGGGCCCCACACAATCCTTGAGCAAAAGGGAGAGGTCACCTACCTGGTGGACCTTGGAACTCCCAGGAGTCCCCATAGGGTACTCCATGTCAACAGGCTCAAAGCATATGTCGACAGGAAGGACATGAGCTTGCTCATGGCCATAGATGAGGGACAGGAGGAAGAGAGTGACCCTCTCCCAGACCTGCTCACTCAGAATCCTGATGATGGGTCAGTAGATGGTGTTGTCTTTTGTGGCAGCCTCTCTGAACATCAGCAGAAAGACTGTAAACAGGTTCTTCAGTCTTTCAGACGTATGTTCTCTCTGACACCCAGTCAGACCAATTGGTGCACCCATGAGGTTGACACTGGTGACAGCCTGCCAGTCAAGAGTAAAATCTACAGGCAGCCTGATCATGTTAGAGACTGCATAAAAACTGAAGTGCAGAAAATGTTGGAATTGGGAGTCATTGAACCCTCAGATAGCCCTTGGGCTAGTCCAGTAGTTCTAGTGCCAAAGCCTCACACCCAAGATGGTAAGAGAGAGATGAGGTTTTGCGTAGACTACAGGGGTCTCAATGCAGTCACTAAGACTGATGCCCATCCAATACCAAGGGCAGATGAACTTATAGATAGATTGGCTTCTGCCAACTACTTAAGTACATTTGACTTAACAGCTGGGTATTGGCAAATCAGGTTAGCTGAGGATGCCAAGCCCAAAACAGCATTTTCAACCCCTGGTGGGCATTATCAATTTGTGGTAATGCCCTTTGGTCTGAAAAATGCACCTGCCACCTTCCAAAGGTTGGTGAATCAAGTCCTTACTGGGCTGGATGACTTCTGTGCAGCATATCTAGATGATATTGCTGTCTTTAGCTCCACCTGGGAGGATCACCTGGTCCACCTGAGGAAAGTGTTAGAGGCTCTGCAAGCAGCAGGCCTCACTATCAAGGCCACCAAGTGCCAGATAGGGCAGACACAGGTTGTATACCTGGGCCACCTTGTAGGTGGAGGCCAGGTTCAGCCACTGGAGAGCAAAATACAGTCAATCAGGGACTGGGCTCCTCCAACCACCCAGACTCAGGTTCGAGCTTTCTTGGGCCTGACTGGATACTACAGAAAATTTGTCAGGAACTATGGTTCCATTGTGACACCATTAAATGAACTGACAAGTAAAAAAATGCCAAAAAAGGTTCAGTGGACAGCAGGCTGTCAAAAAGCATTCGATGACCTAAAGCAGGCCATGTGCACAGCACCTATCCTTAAGAGTCCAGACTACTCCAAACCATTCATTGTCCAAACAGATGCTTCTGAGTTGGGTGTGGGAGCTGTTCTTTCTCAACTGAATTTTGATGGTCAGGATCAGCCCATTGCTTTTATAAGCAGAAGGCTGACCCCCAGAGAGAAGAATTGGTCAGCTATTGAGAGGGAGGCCTTTGCTGTGGTTTGGGCCCTGAAGAAGCTGAGGCCATACTTGTTTGGCACTCACTTCAAGATTCAGACCGACCATAAGCCCCTCTTGTGGCTAAATCAGATGAAGGGTGAAAACCCCAAACTGCTTAGGTGGTCCATTTCCCTACAGGGGATGGACTTTACAGTGGAACATAGACCTGGTACTGATCATGGCAATGCCGATGGGCTCTCCAGATATTTCCACTTAGAACAAGAAGACTCACCTGGTCAAGGTTAGCTTATTGTCCCAAAGTTTGGGGGGGGGTCATGTAGGAGAGTAGGGTCTGCAATCCTATGATCACCCAGATTTTTTTTGCTTTTGTTTCACTGGTTTACGACTTCCTCTGGCTGTGGGCCTGCCAATCAGACCCACAGCCTGGCTGTTCTCTTTCTAAATTACCTCATGTACCCTAGGTGCATCTACCAATTGGTACTGGGCCACCTTATCAGACCCTGTAACTCAGGGCATAGGTGTACCCAGGGCTGCCAGGGGCTGCAGCACGTATTGTGCCACCCCTGGCTGGCCTCCTAAATTTGACACAACTGGCTGCATGACAGCTGGGGCAAAGTCGTGTAATCACCCTTTGCTGTAGGTGTAGTATACCTATACCTAACCCTAAAATGGACACACAGATTCCTATCAGTCACTCCTATGGCAGGCCTTGACAATCCTGAAGGCAGAGTGCTTGGAATCGTGTGAGATGGTGCTCTGGCATGAGCTGAGCCTGTCTGCAGCTTGCGGAATCAAGTCCTAATAGCTGTTCCATGATATCGCATACCATATACTCTTAAGTGCATTATAATCCTCGCGGTTAAATGCTATCTTTGGTATTGCTTTATCAAAACATGTCGAGTAAGGTGTCATACGAATTGGAATACTAACCCCTCGCCAATTCTGGCGACGGGGTTAGCATTCCACCCTTCTAGAGGGACACGACATGTATGTAACTGTGAACCCCGGTTAAAGTTAACTGAAGCCTCAGCTCCACAAAATGGATGCTGCCACCACAGACACGAGTCTGACCCCCTGCAGCTGGGAGTCCTTCCAGCGAGGGGAGCCTGGACAAAGGGTTTCCTGTCAGGGGCGGTGCTAGCACCGTCCCAGACATGGTTTTGTGTATCCTGGGTAGGCAGGGCTTTACAGGAAGGTGACTGCTGAGTGGCACCCCGGTGCTCACTACGCATAGGCCGGTCTGAACCAGTTCCAGGGGCACACCAGCCCCTGGCCTGGGGAAGTCCGGCATGGCTGAGGGGTGTAACCACCCCCCACCTAGTCCCACCCATAGGCAGGACCTAGTCACCGGGTCAGCCCCCTTTTTTAGTATAAAGATGGGAGCGGGCCCCCTGTTAAAATTAGATCATCTTTGGAATCAAGATACCACTTTCTTCGAAAGGACTTCACGATTTCTTCAAGATTCTCCCTTGTGCTAAGGAGTAGTCACCCTGCATCCGCAGGCACCATCCTAAAGAACACTGCGGTCTGCTGCAAGTCCTTCATCACGAATCCGACGACCCAGCTCGACGAGACCCGGCTTCCCTGGCACCTCTGACCTCTACTCACCTCTACAGCCCAGCTGAGAACCGTGAGTGCGACGAGACCTCAAGGGACCGACGATCGCCAAGACTGCACGACATCTTTACTGCAAGCCACCGTGTCCTCCACTGGTGAGTGCTTTGGGGTCCGAGAAGCCCCGACCCTGCGCAGCTCCAGCACCCAAGATCAGCCCCCCTGCATCTCCACGATCTGCGTGGGGCCCTTCTGCTGTTTGCTGTGCACCGCGTTGTTTGGCTACTAGCCGGCTGGCTTGTGGCCCTTCTGAACGACGCCCAACGACTTCACGACTGCTGGTCTGGTTGCTCCAGGCTGGCCTTTGCTTCCTTCTTCAAGAGAGGCACCCCGGACCCTCCTGGTCCACTCCAGACGCCATTTTAGGTCCACCGCGTGGGCTTGAATTTGCCAAGGCTT
>NW_028253933.1:0-86775 GCF_964263255.1 Lissotriton vulgaris | reverse complement strand
ACAACGGCATTCTCTATAATGACAGCCTCGCTGCAACTCGCCTGTCATTCCCCAGCAGTTCAACTGAAGCCGACGCGTTTCGAGGCTTTCCGCCTCTTCTTCTTAGGCTGACAAGAACTCACTGCGGGTTTCACCATTTAAATCTTTTATTTAGTGAAAAAACCATTCGTGGGCGTGGCCTCATTGGCCAGATGGAATGCTGGGACAAGTAGTCCTGAATGGTGAATAGTATTGATTACCTTTGTAGGTGCAGTGTCAATTGTCCATTTTAAAACCAAGTCTTTTCTTTGTAGGACGGGGTTTGGCAGATGAGTCTTTTTTTCTCGCTTGAGAACGACGTGCTAAATGATTTGGTACAGTTCCGCATCACAGCCTTTTCATCTTTGGGAAAAAGGTGCTCAATCCCCGCGGCAAGGGCTGCCGTGTTAATTTCTATGTCACAAGGTGCCCTAAAGCATCGGGAGGGCACACAACGGCATTCTCTATAATGACAGCCTCGCTGCAACTTGCCTGTCATTCCCCAGCAGTTCAACTGAAGCCGATGCATTTTGAGGCTTTCCGCCTCTTCTTCTTAGGCTGACAAGAACTCACTGCGGGTTTCACCATTTAAATCTTTTATTTAGTGAAAAAACCATTCGTGGGCGTGGCCTCATTGGCCAGATGGAATGCTGGGACAAGTAGTCCTGAATGGTGAATAGTATTGATTACCTTTGTAGGTGCAGTGTCAATTGTCCATTTTAAAACCAAGTCTTTCCTTTGTAGGACGGGGTTTGGTAGATGAGTCTTTTTTTCTCGCTTGAGAACGCCGTGCTAAATGATTTGGTACAGTTCCGCATCACAGCCTTTTCATCTTTGGGAAAATGGTGCTCAATCCCCGCGGCAAGGGCTGCCGCGTTAATTTCTATGTCACAAGGTGCCCTAAAGCATCAGGAGGGCACACAACGGCATTCTCTATAATGACAGCCTCGCTGCAACTCGCCTGTCATTCCCCAGCAGTTCAACTGAAGCCGACGCGTTTCCAGGCTTTCCGCCTCTTCTTCTTAGGCTGACAAGAACTCACTGCGGGTTTCACCATTTAAATCTTTTATTTAGTGAAAAAACCATTCGTGGGCGTGGCCTCATTGGCCAGATGGAATGCTGGGACAAGTAGTCCTGAATGGTGAATAGTATTGATTACCTTTGTAGGTGCAGTGTCAATTGTCCATTTTAAAACCAATTTCCTTTGTAGGACGGGGTTTGGCAGATGAGTCTTTTTTTCTCGCACTTTGTGACATAGAAATTAACGCGGCAGCCCTTGCCGCGGGGATTGAGCACCATTTTCCCAAAGATGAAAAGGCTCTGATGCGGAACTGTACCAAATCATTTAGCACGGCGTTCTCAAGCGAAAAAAAGACTCATCTGCCAAACCCCGTCCTACAAAGGAAAGACTTGGTTTTAAAATGGACAATTGACACTGCACCTACAAAGGTAATCAATACTATTCACCATTCAGGACTACTTGTCCCAGCATTCCATCTGGCCAATGAGGCCACGCCCACGAATGGTTTTTTCACTAAATAAAAGATTTAAATGGTGAAACCCGCAGTGAGTTCTTGTCACCCTAAGAAGAAGAGGCGGAAAGCCTCGAAACGCGTCGGCTTCAGTTGAACTGCTGGGGAATGACAGGCGAGTTGCAGCGAGGCTGTCATTATAGAGAATGCCGTTGTGTGCCCTCCCGAAGCTTTCGGGCACCTTGTGACATAGAAATTAACGTGGCAGCCCTTGCCGCGGGGATTGAGCACCATTTTCCCAAAGATGAAAAGGCTGTGATGCGGAACTGTACCAAATCATTTATCACGGCGTTCTCAAGCGAAAAAAAGACTCATCTGCCAAACCCCGTCCTACAAAGGAATGACTTGGTTTTAAAATGGACAATTGACACTGCACCTACAAAGGTAATCAATACTATTCACCTTTTAGGACTATTTGTCCCAGAATTCCATCTGGCCAATGAGGCCACGCCCACGAATGGTTTATTCACTAAATAAAAGATTTAAATGGTGAAACCCGCAGTGAGTTCTTGTCAGCCTAGGAAGAAGAGGCGGAAAGCCTCGAAACGCGTCGGCTGCAGTTGAACTGCTGGGGAATGACAGGCGAGTTGCAGCGAGGCTGTCATTATAGAGAATGCTGTTGTGTGCCCTCCCGAAGATTTCGGGCACCTTGTGACATAGAAATTAAAGCGGCAGCCCTTGCCGCGGGGATTGAGCACCATTTTCCCAAAGATGAAAAGGCTGTGATGCGGAACTGTACCAAATCATTTAGCACGGCGTTCTCAAGCGAAAAAAAGACTCATCTGCCAAACCCCGTCCTACAAAGGAAAGACTTGGTTTTAAAATGGACAATTGACACTGCACCTACAAAGGTAATCAATACTATTCACCATTTAGGACTATTTGTCCCAGAATTCCATCTGGCCAATGAGGCCACGCCCACGAATGGTTTTTTCACTAAATAAAAGATTTAAATGGTGAAACCCGCAGTGAGTTCTTGTCAGCCTAAGAAGATGAGGCGGAAAGCCTCGAAACGCGTCGGCTTCAGTTGAACTGCTGGGGAATGACAGGCGAGTTGCAGCGAGGCTGTCATTATAGAGAATGCCGTTGTGTGCCCACCCGAAGCTTTCGGGCACCTTGTGACATATATATATATATATATATATATATATATATATATATATATATATATATATATATATATATATATATTCAATGAAAAAACCATAGGTTATAGGCCATATATAGTTAGGAATTAGCATTTACAAAACCTTATTTTACTCGCATAAAACCATTGAAATTCCATATATAGTTAGCTAACTATAAGCGCTAACTATATATCGCGCACCCGCAATCCACTGCTGATGATGTCACATATTACATCATTCATGACATGGTCAGTGACATCACTGATGACATCACTGATGACATCTCAAATGACATCACTGATGACATCACTGATCACAACATCCAGTGATTGTATGTGTCTGTAAAGTTTAAATATGTTTTACATATTGAAGAATGAGTGGATGTATAAGTGTCTAGATGAAGAATTTAGTAGGTGCATGACTGACTGTATGAAAGAGTGATTAAATGTGTCTCACTGAGTGCATGGGTTAGTGACTAAACTGTCTTAATTTGTGCATCAGTATGTTTGTTGTTGTGTAAGCTGCTGCATGTGTTGATCAGTAGCTATAAGAGTGGCCATATGGGTTATTGATTGGTTGCCCAAGTATTTGAATGGGAGGCTGAGTGTGTGTGTGGGTGGCTGGGAGGTGCGTGACTCTGTGCATAGATGTGTAAGCAGTTGATTCACTAGGAGTATGAGTTCAAGAGTGCATGTGGAAACAGCTATATGGGCGGTTGACTGTGCATGGGTGTGTTGGTGAGTGAATGGATTTCTCATTGCTACATGTGCAAGTAAGTACGTATGTAAAACACAATACATGTGAGAGTTGACATATATAAATAACTGAACATAAGAGCCAGTGAATGTGTGAGTGGCTGTATCGATCACTGTGAGCTTGTATCAGGGATTATATAAGAGAGTAAATATGTGTTATTATATGTTTGAATAAGTAAGATGTGTATAACTGTATAGTTGAGGAAATGGAGGTGTGATTGATTCTTTGCATGACTGACTAGGTGTGTGAGTAACTCCATGGATGAGTGACAGTCTGTGAGTGTCTGTTTATACTGAGTGTATGTAAGGTTATATTAGAGTCTGAAGAGGTTCATTGTATTATCACATGAGTGATGTGATCAGTGATGACAAATGAGATGTCATCAGTGATGTCATTTGAGTTGTCATCAGTGATGTCATTTGAGATGTCATCATTGATATCATTTGAGTTGTCATCAGTGATGTCATTTGAGATGTCATCAGTGATGTCATCAGTGATGTCACTGACCATGTCATGAATGATGTAATATGTGACATCATCAGCAGTGGATTGCGGGTGCGCGATATATAGTTAGCGCTTATAGTTAGCTAACTATATATGGAATTTCAATGGTTTTATGCGAGTAAAATAAGGTTTTGTAAATGCTAATTCCTAACTATATATGGCCTATAACCTATGGTTTTTTCATTGAATTTTCAAGGTTTTGTAAATGCAAATTCCTAACTATATATCCACTATAACCTATGGTTTTTTCTGTGAATTTCATTGGTTTTTTAATAGCAAATATGAAAAGCTTTAAAATGTCAAGTACGTGATAGATAAAAACATTTTCGTATTTATGCACGCTGATGTGCTTTGAACGCTGCCCCCCCCCCCCTCCCCTCTTTTGCCTTTGTTAGTACTCTCTCTTTGCAGATACAGAAGAGTAGTTAACGCAGGCCTTTACCCCCGTTGTAATCCGTCGTACCTCCTTGTCTCTCCATTTGATTGATTGTTGTCCAAGCATTTACTGTTTTAGAATTGGTTCTCTTTGGATCATTCTCTATTTACAAACAAGCACAAAGTCGCAATCCTCTGTTTAGTCTTTGCAGATAGTGAAAAATCGTGTAAAAAAATAAAAGTAATCGAGCAAAATCAGTAGGCCACTAATTGGATCTCTTTTTGACCTCGCTAAAATAGAAATATTAGGAACAACCCTTCTTGAGAAATACGAAAATAGTGAGATGAACTGAGCTCCACACCATGAGGGCTGCAAGACAGCTCGGCTCTATCACCCATCCCGCACAAAATAATGACAAACCCTATGCAAATATTAAAAATATAGACAACACACCAGCAAAGAAACAGGGTAAAACATTTTATTAAAAAACTATTTACATAACGTTGGTTTATAAGATGATGTCAGTAGTGGACCGATGTGTGAATAGATCGAAAACAGCACAAGGCTCCAAGATCCGGAGAGCAAGCTCCTGGATGTTGGGTGCCATAGTTTAGAGTTCTGAATTTCAGCCTTTTTCAATGCCTGTGCTTTGTTGAATCAAAATGGCGGCTTGACACAAAGCTGACTCAAGCGTTGCTACTGATGCAGACCAAAACTGGTTTTCAGTTTGTACATTTTTCTAGATTTTTCAATCCAAGTTTGGTTGACTTTGTAGAACGATGGCTTCAGATTTTCAACATACGATGTGGTGGCGCTGACTGGGAGGGGGCGCTTCGCTCCTGCCCCCTCCCCAAGTAAGATTTTCATACGTGAAAGTACGTTAATGGTTTTGGTCCCCGAGATGCTTCGATGTCACTACCATTCTCAAATAGCATAAGTTCTAGATGTTGGGTGCCATAGTTAAGAGTTCTGAGCAGCGCTTGTAACACTGTCTGAAGCTTATTTCCACCTACTGCAGCTTCACTATTCTCAAAGTAAGTGAGTGTCGTTTGTGGACCTGACTGCATTAGAAAACAATGTCATATGTTACCTTCCTAAACAGCTTGACGGAGGCCCCTGAGGGGCGCTGTGATGGCCATGGACTCGGAGAAGACGCTTGGCTCCGACACCCTCCCCAAGTCTTATAGCACTGGTGTAGCCTGAGATCGCCCCGGACATAGGCGGCCGGCTCCCGGGGTCCGGCGGTACTTTTTGCCTTTTGATGACTCTTCAATTCTGGACCTTGTCCCACAATCCGTTTGACCTGAAGACAAGCTGTAGTGGGGCGCCCCTTTATCGTTTTAGTTGCCATTCCGCCCGCTTTTGCTACACTCTGCCTCTTCCGCCATTCAGCTGTTTTCCGCCCGCTCTTGCGACTACAGCGTCTCGCTCACCATGTAGTTGAGATGCGCCCGCTCTTGCGGTGCAGCGATAGGCGGCTGCCACAGGACTCTCAAAATGGCGGCCGTCTCTTCGGTTTTGGGCCTGGTCCACTAAAATGGCCCTGGGACACCTTGGAACTCGGACGCTTGTCTGCTAGGGCTTGGGTCCCATTCTCGAAAAGCGTCCCCTCAGCCGTGAAGATTCTACAAAAGTCTTGGGGGCCTCCGACTCCCGCAGGCTTCTGGTGGGGAGCGGCTGCCATGATTGCTCGTGGAATGGCCACGACGGAGCTACGAAATGGTAGTGGTCTCATGCTGACGCCAGCTTTAGTCTGAAACATCCAGAAACACTGTAGACTACCAATTCGATCAGTTCCGGTAGCGCCCCAACATGACCCGGAAGAGAAGAACTTGCCCTCCCCTCTTTGACTGATGGTTCTTGTTGCCTGTCCCCTCTGTTGTCATTTAACAGAACTTTTTGGACTGCTGAAAGGGGTTGTGTTCTGAACGCTGGTTGGTGGAGACATTTAGACTATATTCTTGACCTACGTTGTCGCGTAATGCGTTTTATGACACGCCGCGTTAGCGCACCCGGAAGTGATCCGAGGCGCGGCGCGCAGCGCGTAACGTAAGCATAACAGGTCATGTGACTTGTTAATAAAACTTTTCATTGGTTCATTTTACTTTTGTTAATTTAATGATGAAAAGCTTGGTCATATGACCTAAAAATTACGCTTTTTATTATTTTCGAACAATATTTTTTTTTCAAACATATGTTATAATATTCCAAGCTAATGTACTTTCCCGGAAAATTTACAACTGTCTGGCAAGTAAAATATATTCCTTTTTCGAGAAAAAGGGCGTTTCTTCCTTCCATGACGGAGCCGTTGAGTAAAAGAGATTCGGCCTGCTGTCTTAGTCGCCGATACGCCTGATTATCAGATTCTTATCGATCACTTTATGTTGCAGACATGAAAAACACAACTGCCCTTGACCATTTATCTTTACTGCGTTCCTACATATTATACCTTTTATCCGTCATGTAATTGGACTGCTTTATTTCACTTGCCTTTTACTGATTCGAAAACAGTCACTAAAAGTAAAAACTTTACAAATGAAAATACTACTACCGTGTTTTGTTTTAAAAACCTTTATTGTGAAAATGTCAGTATACAAATACGGGCCTATAACCACGTGGGCCGGCCACGGAGCAAACTCAAATCGTATATGATGAGGAGACATTTACACTGTAGAAGAACGTAACGAGCGGGCCATTAGGTGACAAGAACAAAGGTGTCTAACAGTTGCGGAATCGGTGGACGTACATTTTGTAATTAAAATACGACAGGGCCACTTACAATAACATTTTCTAGATATACATTTGCGGGCAAAGAGTTACGAGTCCCATTTATACCGGCGCCATTTTGGGCGAGGCCGGGCAGGTCCAAGATATAGTCAAAATGTCTCCACCAACCATCGGCCAGACCAGAACCCCTTTCGGCCCTTTATGCTACAAGATGGTGTCTTCCATTCAGAAAATATTGGTGGCAGCATTTTGAAAGGAAACAGAAACAGCCGTTCTCCTAGTGAATTTCACATTGTTACATTTAGGAAGAATGTTGAAGAGTAGTATGTGGAAAATCTGAAGCCATTTTTCTACAAACTCTCAATCAGACTTGGATGGAAAAAAAAACCTGAAGAATGTACAAACTGAAAACCAATTTTTGTCTGTATAGCACCAACAGTAACGCTTGAGTCAGCTTTGTGTCAAGCCGCCATTTTCATTCAATCAATAGCGTCCCCCTGCACACATTCAGGGACCTGGTCGTGTCTTTAGATGAAACGCATTGTAGGAAAAGAAGCAGAAAGGAAAAGGAAAAAAGTTCCGCCGGACCTAGTGAAGCTGCAGCAGGTGCAAATAAGCTTCAGACAGTCTTACAAGCACTGCTCAGAACTCTCAACTGAGGCACTCAACATCCAGGACTTGCCATTCGGATCTTAGCGCCTTGTATTTTTGTTTTGTTTTTGATGGAGGGGAAAGAACAAAAAACAGACATTGAAAACGGCTCAACTGGAGAAAAAAAAAAATTACTTCTTGGGTGCATTAGGGCATTTATGATTTTCGAATGCCGTATTCATCAGGTTGATGCTCATGTTGCCATAGGACAGCATAGCACCACAGTGTATACAAGTTAACTTCATATGTTCAGATGAGGCAGGTGGCATATTTAGCATTCACCTTCTTTGATCCAGGAGGGATGGAGAAAAACTGCCAGATGAAACTTGACCATCCAGATCTCGGCGCGTTCATTCATTCAATAGCGTCCCCCTGCACACATTCAGGGACCTGGTCGTGTCTTCAGAAGAAACGCATTGTAGGAAAAGAAGCACAAAGGAAAAGGCAACAAGTTCCGCCGGACCTAGTGAAGCTGCAGCAGGTGCAAATAAGCTTCAGACAGTTCTACAAGCACTGCTCAGAAATCTCAACTGAGGCACTCAACATCCAGGACTTGCCATTCGGATCTTGGCGCCTTGTGCTGGTTCCGACCTATTCACACATCAGTCCACTACTGACATCACCTCATAAGCCAACGGGGCACCCCACGCCATCTTTCGGCGCAGCATTGTAGGATGGCCACACCAGTGCAGCCACTTGCTGGACACCACCTCGGTGCCATCCGGATCTCAGCGCGTTCGAGTCACTGTGCCGGAAGACTAACCGGAACTCAGCTGAACACGCCGTCTTTCGGCGCAGCATTGTAGGATGGCCACACCAGTACGGCAATTTGCTGGACACCACCTCGGCGCCATCCGGATCTCGGCGCGTTCGAGTCACTGTACCGCAACAGTGACCGCAATTCTGCTGGACACGCCGTCTTTCGGCGCAGCATTGTAGGATGGCCACACCAGTGCGGCAATTTGCTGGACACCACCTCGGTGCCATCCGGATCTCGACGCGTTGTGCTGCCTTCGGCCTATTCGCACATCGGTCCGCTACTGACGCCGCCTCACGTGCCAACGGATTTTCTACGCTTTTTGTAGCCCTATGCCGCAGAACAGGTCATGTGACTTGTTTATAAAACTTTTCATTGGTTCATTTTACTTTTGGTTTCCTAAAGATGGAAGGCTTGGTCATATGACCTAAAAATAACACTTTTCATTGGTTTAGAACATTTTTTTTCCCAACCGATGAAAGCCCCACCTTGTTTCTGGATCATTCAGACTGAAGCTGGCGTCAGCATGAGAGCACCACCATCTCGTGGCTCCGTCGTGGTCATTCCGCGAGCAATCATGGCAGCCGCTCCCCACCGGAAGCCTGCGGGAGTCGGGGGCCCCCAAGACTTTTATACAATCTTCACGGCTGAGGGGACGCTTTTCGAGAATGGAGCCCAAGCCCTAGCAGGCAAGCGTCCGACTTCCAAGGTGTCCCAGGGCCATTTCAGTGGACCAGGCCCAAAACCGAAGAGCCGTCCGCCATTTTGACAGCCATGTGGCAGCCGCCTATCGCTGCACTGCAAGAGTGGGAGCAACTCCACAACATGGTGAGCGAGACGCAACTCAGCTAGATGGCCGCCACCTGGGGAGGCCCGTTCACGCCGCCTCCCCCCCCCCCCCCCCGGGCCGCCGCACGCCAATTTTCGGAGCAGCATTGTAGGATACCAAAACCAGTGCGGCAGTTTACTGGACATCACCTGGGTGCCTGTCGTACATGTTGTGTCAGCCATGTGACACTGGACACAGACCGCTACTGACGAGGCCTCCCCCCGCACCACCCGGGACGCCCCACGCTGTTTTTCTGTGCTGCATTGTAGGATCCCTAAACCAGTGCGGCACCCAGGCGACATCACCTGGGTGCCGTCCAGAACTCTGCACGTTGTGCTGCCTTGGGACTATTCGCACAGCAGACCGCTACTGACGAGGCCTCCCCCCGCCCCACCCGGGACGCCCCACGCCAATTTTCGGAGCAGCATTGTAGGATCCCTAAACCAGTGCGGCACCCAGGCGACATCACCTGGGTGCCGTCCAGAACTCTGCACGTTGTGCTGCCTTGGGACTATTCGCACAAAAGACAGCTTCTAACCATTGTTGCTTTTTGTGTTAATAAATGTTTAAATGTTTTTAGTTTTTGTTCTGTTCATTATCGTTAAAAGTTAATAAAGTTTTATAACCTTACTTTGTTGGACTGTTATCTATTTTTTGAAAAACGGGTGAATGGGGCCTTGAATCGGGTTATTGTCATGTGTGGGCTTTGGAAGTGTGCTGCTGCAGGATCGGACATTTCAAACTCAAATGCACGTTCTTTTTCTTACCTTTCCGAAGCATGGAGCGCAATAGCAAGCAGAGAAAGGGTGATGCACGTGTTGAACACTACCTGACCTGGCAAGTTGCTGGCAGTGCCCCCCCGCCCGCTCCTGAAAGAGGGCACACACACACCGCCGCCCCGAGTACTTCAGAAATCTTTAAAAGACCATGCGCTTGTTCATGAGGCTTAAATGGTTTATCACCTCTTCTAGAACCCCTACATCGACCCTCTGACGTTTCATGGAAAAATTACCATGTAACACAATACCAAGCCCTATCAGCTGAAACCCCCAAGGAATCGTGGGGCATATTAGCAAGGGGGTTTATCTCCGCTTTTTTGGCTTTAAAAACCATGAAAGCGGAGATAAAATTATTTCCCTATTATCAAGCTGTCGCTAACACCAGTTAGTGACACCTAAAAGGAGATAGCGACCATCTTGGGCCCGGCTTTGCATGTCAGTGATACTTATCACTAATGACATGCAAAGTGGCGTGCCAAGATGTTAGCGACTGGAAACAGTCCCTAACATCGCTACCTTCTATTACCAACTTTTGGAGATATTCGCACTAAGCGCGAATATCTCCAAAAGCTAACACCTGCCCTGAGCAGGTCTTAGCCATGTTATCCAATGGGAGGTGGATAACATGGCTAAGAGCATTAGGTCGATAATACATGAATATCGCTGACTTTTCTGCGATAATAGCAAGGTTTATCTGCGATAAAAATCGCCGATGTGCGGCGATAATTTTTGTCTCTAAACAAGTTATAGACAAAAATTATCGCTAGTTGTTAGTAATATGCCCCCGGGTTTTTGCTGGCAGAAATCGGGAGGCGGGAGACTAGCACTGAAATCAGTACTTACACGCCTGAATCAGGAGAATTGGCATGTCTGAATTCTCTACAGCTGGGGCCATAAACTACATCCGCAGGGGTAGGTGATAGCCTGGGACCAGCCTGGCATCTAAAATGGCTGCCGTGCACGACAAAATTGTGGCATTCGAAAAAAGGCAAGATGGCGCAGCCGCTGGAAGAGATATATCAACATATATCAGCCTCCTCAGCCACCCTCAGGAAACATAGGGGATTAGGATATGTCTCCCGCACCCCCTTATACCTAGTACTTTAATTAACGAAGCACAAAAT
Organism: Lissotriton vulgaris; assembly: GCF_964263255.1. Taxonomy (NCBI): domain Eukaryota; kingdom Metazoa; phylum Chordata; class Amphibia; order Caudata; family Salamandridae; genus Lissotriton; species Lissotriton vulgaris. The sequence goes on along the minus strand of NW_028253933.1, from coordinate 75,595 downwards.
GGCGAATTCCCGTTTCGCTACCAGTTTGCGGCCCAGTTCGCGGCCCGTGAAGCGCTTCTACCGTGAAAAATCATTTTTTTTTTATTTTCCCCACGGGACCCTTTAATAACCCCAACAACATTCCTAGGGGGTCAAGAGGGGGATACCTTGCCCCCTTTCATTAAATTCCCCCTTAGTTTTTCACCTTTTCTTCTCTCTCGATCCTACCGAGAGACAAGATGGCGGCCGCTCCGGACTGTCACGCAGCAAAAAAAAAAAAAAAGCTCACGCACAGCCGCTGGAAGAGATGTATCAACATATATCAGCCTCCTCACCCACCCTCAGGAAACATAGGGGATTAGGATACGTCTCCCGTACCCACTTATAACTAGTAATTTAATTTACGAAGCACAAAATGGCGAATTCCCGTTTCGCTACCAGTTCGCGGCCGCGCTTCTACCGTGAAAAATCATTTTTTTTTTATTTTCCCCACGGGACCCTTTAATAACCCCAACAACATTCCTAGGAGGTCAAGAGGGGGATACCTTGCCCCCTTTCATTAAATTCCCCCTTCGTTTTCCACCTCTTCTTCTCTCTCGATCCTACCGAGAGACAAGATGGCGTCCGCTCCGGACTGTTTAGAATGTTGACAGACACCGGAGAGCCAATCAGCTTTCTGCGCGCAAAGTTCCGATAAGCGAAAAGTAAGCGGACCGGATCGCTGCCCAGAGCGCTGTTACAGATATATATCTTGGTTTGAACGTTAATTTCTCAAAAACTACTGGAGCACATATATTGAGACCTAGCAAAGGCACATCGGGCTAACAGTCCCTACAATTTTGCCAAGTTTCGTGCAAATCCATTCAGCCGTTCGAGCTAAAAGTGAGTCCAACCGCCCTATGGAAAACTCAATGCAAAAAACGCGTTTTGGGACCCCCCTTTTTTCTCAGCCCCCCCTTGACGAAACCCCCCCAAATTTTCAGGAGCTGCTCAGAAATAAAATGTGCCATTTTCCTGAAAATTTCAGCCGATTCCATCCACAAACGCCAAAGTTATTAGACATAGAATTTTCAAAAGTCCCATAGGGAATTTATCCTAACTATATATACCTACTGGCGAACGCCAGTAGGTAATATATATATACACATATATATATATATATATATATATATATATATATATATATATATATATATATATATATATATATATATATATATATATATATATATATATATATATATATATATATATATATATATATATATTAATTATGATTCTGAAGCATGTCTAATTGGGTTCCACTTTCTTCTTTTGTACACTGTTTACGATAAATCTTTTGGCATGACAGTCTCATACTTCTGTGATAACTGCTATCTACTCTTATTCAAGCATGTGAATCTATTAAAGATACCCCAATACTGAAGAAGAAAATACGTTACTTACCTGTAAACTGTGGTTCTCAAATATTGGTATCTTTCATAGATTCACATCCGACCCACCCACCTCCCCATACAGGCTTGCTCCCCTGCTTTACTGTAGGTTTATATCACACTTGTGCTCAAAAATCTGAGAGCCTGGAGCCTCTGCGGAGATGGTTCTAGAGGGTGCTGTCGCCTGATTGGCTGGAGTTTGAACCATATCTAATGACTAGGACAAGCTATTAAAGTGATTTTTTTTCTCTATTAATTTTAATGTTAGAGTATTTACTCATTGCTCTATTGCTATTCTATGTACCGTGGGACTCCCACTTCGACGACGGGGTATGATTCAAGCATGTGAATCTATGAAAGATACCAATACTGGAGAACCACAGTTTACAGGTAAGTAACTTATTTTTTTCTCCTTGCTCTCTTAGGGCGGAGTGTATTTTTGCTTTTGTTTTTGCTCTTTCGCCGTGCCCTCCGCATGTTCTTTGCTTTGCATTCTCTACATTTTTATGTTGGATTGTCCCAGAGGGCTTCCTTCTCTCTCAAAGTGTTTCCTCTGAGTGGTCTGTGGCCTTAATTGTGGTTGCTCTCAATGCTTTCTTCAGCTATTGGTTGGTGCTCTCTGCATTGCTCGAAACTGTGGCTAGGAGCTTTGGCTCAGTAGTTCTGGCTATTGTTCTTGGCCTTCCGCTCCATTCTTTTGGCCCAGTTGATATTACGGCGGGTGATGTAGTATTATGTTATAGGGAGTGTTCTTTCCAACTTGTCTATTCTTCTGCCATGGTGCCTTTTTCCCATGTTTTTGCATAGTTGTAGATTCAGTTCCGTACCGGAATCTCCACAATGTTCCTGGTGAGGTGTCTTCTTCCTAACCTCCCTTCCTGAAAGTCGATCTTTCTCTCACTTTTTCATATATAGACCATATAGCATAGCTGGGGATCTTTTGTGGAATTGGTTAACATACCCTCCTCCAGGGATGATATTGCTTGGGTATCTATTTTGAAGTAAGGAATCTGCACTGGTGAGTGGCAAAAGTCCAAGCAATAAATAAAGGCATTATTTGTAACATAAAATGTCAATAAATGTAAAATGTGAACTGTACACTCTCAGCAATTAAGAAAGCAAAAATTAAGCATATTTTTTTCATAATTTTCAAGTGTGATGGAAACTAAGATTTTAATAATGGAAGCCAAGATTTAATAGGATCTAAACAAATCAAGAAGCTTCACTTGGTGATGCACAAATGATAAATATTCACTGAAACCCGACTTCCACACATAAGTTAGGGATCATACTTGTATTTACTAAAAATCAAAAAGCCATTATCGCAGGATAAAATTGTGTTTCTTTTATTATTGTATGTTTTTTGGGAACATTGGGATTTATTTATACAAAATTAAAAGCTTCTATGTGATAAAGTGGCATACTTTGCAGACAAAATTATTCTAATTCATTCTTGAGTTTGGCAGACCTGCTAATGGTGCTTTATGATATACTTCTATTTCATGAGTCGAGGAGGGATTTCAACATCTACATTGATTAAACGTCTTATGAAATAAGTAAAGCATTTCGAGACCTTATCAAGTAAGATTTGTAGTGCTCTATTTGCTGAATGAGTGTTTAAAATGCATATTTTTAAAATTTTAATTGACAATCTACAGCCAAGGGCCAGGATGGAAAAATGAGAAGCAAGTGGAATGTAGAAGTGAAAATGTTCTATATATTTTTACTTTTAAAAGGTAATGTGAAATTGCAACCCCAGACTTTTTTTTAACTGCCTTAAGGACCCTGGGCTTTACCCCAATTTTCTTGGGGAGGGAGAAACTTTAACATCCTTGATGAGAGGTAGACTTTCTTGACATATAATTAATTTAAAGTCCTATGTCAAAAGTGCCTTTTCTGATTCTGACTGTGATATTTATAGCCAATTTAGGCTCTAAAATGTGCTACTAGGAATAATTTACAAAATCTTTTCAGGCGACAACACCTTGCACGTTTCCCACCACCCAAACTTTATTAGAACAATTACAGCTCACTAGCTTTGCTCACTTGCTGTGGGCTTTATGCTATTTATCCTGTTTAATTACATTGTACCATGGTTAAGACTTCCATAGTCACTGCTTTTCACAGCTACCGTTTGTTACCCCCTATCCACGCTACGAATGACCATGGTGCCCACTGAGGAGCATTTCTTACCCTTTGGAACAAAAGCCTGCTCCCGGCACTGCCTGTACCCCAAAGGAACTAGTACCGCAACTGCGGCATTATGTGACCCAATAAAAACTGGATTAAAGAGGATCGTGGGTGGAGCCCTCATTTTCAGTGCAGGAAAATCAGGGGATCCTGACGAATCCCAGTTCCGGCGGCTATTTCTGGGCTTGTGTCTGGGGTCCGGCTGACCCAGGACAATATGCTGAATTTGTCCTGTTGTCATTTTCCAACACTAAGACAATTCCGCAGCACCCACAAGTTGTCTGCATTCCTTAGCTGCAAACAGATTTCAGAGTTAGAGGACGTTTCTCCTTTAAGGGTTCTAGTTTAACAAACCAGTGGTCAGTATTCTTTGTGACTCAGCGCTTCTGGCATGGAAAGTTGCAGAAAAAAAATGACATCAGCTCTCAGGGGTGGTGCCTATATATCCACCATGCACTTCACTTCCGACGGCGGATGATGCCATGTGGAGCCGAACAATACCACATACCGACATGCAAGGGTACTGCTCATCAAAAAGTTCCCGATCCAGTCTGACGCCTGAAGTATATTCTAAGGTAAGGAATCTGTGACTAGCTAGAGTCTCCACCAAATACGATGTTGCGGAAGGAAATTAACTTGTTAGTCCGTGCAAATTTAATTGCCATTTCAATGGAAATATGTTGTCTGTAAATGATGCTACCACACGGTGCTTTAGTTACATAAAAATATTGCCTGCCTCATGTCAATTAAAGCTATGGGGGTCGTGAAAGATTGTTGTTTTAAAAATTGGACCATTGTTCTAAATGGTTTGGGCACCATTGCTTAGAAAAGTTATGATTTGGTGGCATGCTTTTGGCTTTGTTCAGCCTCCTGTTTAAGAGATGTGCATACACCATAAGAATGGCAGATGTAGCTGTGTGTACGAATACTTATAAAAATAATGATTTAAATGGCACTTACTAATGTATCCTTATTTAATTATATTATAGCACTATTCATCCCAGTGTAGTGTGTCAGATGGCTTTACATCAGATACAGAGAGACATAAATCCTACAAGCATGTAAATCAATGTACACATTAGACATTGAGAGTTATAAGGTGCAGGAATCACTTATTGTGCATACTTGTAGACATTATATGTTGAGAGTCAATGGTCAGGAGAAATAGCAAGCCAGAATATAAAACATAACTCAGATCCTGTTGTTGTCTTTACTAGCAAGATTGTATAACTTATCCAAAGAATCCTTCTTGGCTATATTAGAGTCAAATATTGAGAAAAAAATAAGGATCTAAACCCATGACTTAACAGTTTGAATACTGGTCCTTGATGCCGTCAAATAGATTACTGTGCTATGTTAGAAGGACTGCAACTCATGAACTGGAAGTACCAAAATGATATCAGTGACAAAAGCAGTAGCCTGTCTACATAAAATATAAATCTGTGATCGGTCTATTACATGATGTGCTTTGCAACAGGTACATTAACCCTCTATACTACTTTATGAGTCACAACCATGACTGGGTAAAACACAGAACTCTCCCAGAACTGGGTTAACCACTAGAGTTCTCGTACCGCCATCATAATCCCCTAAGAATTGTTGGGCACCAAAAGATCTCTGCAGCAGGTGTGTTAACGCTGTGAGATATTTTAAAATACAGCCTTATTGACCAATCAAGTAAGCTAGAACAGATTTACTATCCCATATCTTTTCCTTCCAATTTCTTTGCAGCAGATTTTGTTTTAAACAAGTTGACTGTCAGACTCTGCTTTCCAAAGCTCTGACCCTCCTAACTCCATTCCCTTTCCTCTCCTACACCTTGACCGCCTATTTATGGGTTCCTGGAGTAATTTTTTCCATATCCCAGCATTGCTCGTTTCCTGCTAACCAAAGATGGCAAATGCGTTTGCAGGCGGATCAAAGGCCTTGCTGTACACAATGTACTGAGACATTGAGACAGCGGTCAAGGAATCTGGCTGCCTGAACTGACCTGAGGGGGAAGCCATGGACGTCCTGTCTGTGACCTGGTTGCAGATGTCCTGTACACTGGAGACACAGTTAAGTGATTGAGCCATGGAAGCTAGTGGCACAGTGGCAGTGTTTGTCTTCCGGCACTTTGTGCTTCAGTGATCGGACCAGGCAAGGGATGCAATGTTCCTGCTGCTTCCCATAATATCAATGAGGTCACTGCTTAGAGATTTTCATACCCTCTCCACCCGTGTGCAATAGGGACATCAGGGAAGGAGCAGGATTGGGATAGTACCACTTAGGAAAACCTCATCGTAGTATAGGCTGCTTTCACCTGAGACTTGAGGAAGCTGCATCAGTACTATAAGAGGCACTGTAACCTTAATACTGTGCTCAACATCCATGGTGGTTGGCTGCATTGTAATGAGCATGAGGCTCACTGCTTTACAGGCTATAGCATTTAAAGCATAATTGTTTGTTTCAGATAAATAGACTAACCTGATACTGTTGTCAAAGCTTGTTCCCTTGTACAACTATTAAGGAAGCAGGGGGACACTGAGACATACAGTCTTATGCAGAGGAGAAACCCAAGGTATCGCACAATAAATTCTTATATTAACGTGAGCGATGGGATGTACTCAACTTGGCAGATTGAGTGTGTGGGGTACATCCCAACTCTGGGGCTGATTCCGATCTCGTTAGGAAGGGCTCCTAGCGTGCTCCGTAACGAGCGAATCCGATTCGGATTCACTGTTTCCGACAAAAACGTCCCCGTTCCGTACGACAAAGAACAATGCGAAGACCGAATCGTTTCCGAACCCAATCCTGTCCGTAAGACTCATTCGCTGCCGAATGGTGCCGCTTAAGGGAGCCGGATTTCGAATGAGCGAGTATGATGCACAATTTGGACAGCTGTATCGACTTATCTCAGTGAGACAAAACAGCTGTGGGAATCGGACTTCGGGGGCCATAGCAGGCCCTCCTTCACCCGGGGCCCTCAAATTCGGTCATGGGCATGCTCATGGGTCCCCCTGATTCAAGAATGCACAATGTGGCGAGCACCATGGGGTGCCCGCCACAGAGTATATGCTTTTCCGCACTCAAACCCTTTTTGCTATGGGAGCCTGTGTACATATTCGGTATACAGGCTTGCATAGAGTTCAATGGGAGTCCGAGCGAACCAAGTCCGTCACCATACGGAAGCATCGTACTCGCTCGGTCAGACTCCAGCACTCTGAGTCGTCCGGAAAGCATTCCAGATCCAATTTGGTCTGGATTCTTTCCGAACGAGTACAGAATCGGGCCCTCTGTCTTTACATTTAATACCAGCAGTATGGTAAAACTCTAGCTAGCAAGATGCAATTTATTAAGGACAGTCCTGATCTGCAAGTTGACGAGATGAAGGGAGTAAGGATAGTATGGATTTACTGAAAACAATTGAGACTCCCCTGGAAAGCCACATGAAACAAATTGATGCAATTATGCAAGCCATTCTTGATACAAAAACTGCACTAAGTAAAATAGATTTCGGAGTTTTAGATGTGGATTTGTTGCAGACTGACTATCGAAAACTTACTGACAGAGACACTAAAAATGAGTCTACATTGGCAGCTCCGAGACCCAATGTACACGACTTACAATCATAAATGAAAGAGTTGAAAGAGACTGTGACCTACTTGCAACACAGAGTGGAAGATAACTATGCTTGGTGGGCATACCATGAAGGAAAAAAGGCATAGGTATTCCTAAAAGTCTATTTGATTGAATATATTGACAATGTACTCACCCTGGTATCAAAAGCTTTCAAATCTCCCCCCTGATGTTTTAGAGGAAAAGAATTCCCTCTATGCCAATGATATGCTTCTATACCTGATGGAACCCTGTGCTCACAATCCCAATTATCTTCCAGACACTAGAAGAATATGGGAGGCATTTAGGGTATACAATTAACTGAGATAAATTACAGATTTTTCCCCTGGGCCCACCAGAGACCTGCCACCATTGCCAGGCAACCTACCAGTGTCACCTGATGGATTTAAGTATCTTGGGATATTCATGATACCAAGTAGAGAAATGTGCCACTATCGTCATACAGGGAGGGTAATATCTAACTTCCAGAAATATGATGAGTGATGAAGTGATCTCCCTATTGGGGAGGACTGCCCTATTTAAAATGATTACCTTACAGCAGTTATTATATGTACTACATAATAGTTTCCACTTACTCCCTGGGGCCATGTTCACTGGTCTGCATGACAACATAAGATATTTACTATGGAAGGGTGGACCCTCCAGAATAGCCCTTGGGACCTTACAATGGAATCAGTATAATGGAGGTATTGCCCTCCCCTATGTTGAAGCCTATTATTGGGCAGCACAACTAATCCCTATCAGTGACTGGACCCCCATACATCACTAGATCATCGTACCTATCTGCTGGAAAGGGCTATCCTTGAGCCCTGTTCACATTTGCACTACTCATATGGTGGCAATGGGGGGGGATTCGTCAAGCGGGGGCCGAGATAAAAGGGGGCTCCCAAAACGTGTTTTCTCCATGTTAATTTCCATAGGGCGGTCAAACTCACTTTTAGCCCGAACGGCTGAATGGATTTCCACGAAACTTGGCAAAATTGTAGGGACTGGTAACCCGATGTGCCTTTGCTATGTCTCAAGATATGTGCTCCAGTGGATTTTGAGTAATTTAGGTTAAAAAATATATATATATATCTATGGCCGCGCCCCGGTACGCGCACCGGGGAGCGCAGCGGGCGCGACACGCGAGGTGCGCACGGAAAGCTGATTGGCTCTCGGGTGTCTGTAAACATTCGAAACAGTCCGGACCGGCCGCCATCTTGTGTCTCGGTAGGATAGAGACACAAAAGGTGGAAAAAAAAAGGGGGGAAATTACCATAAGGGGGCAGGGTAGACCCCCCCTGAACCACTAGGTTTGATGTGGGGGCTATAAAAGGGCCCGCGGTGCAAAACAATTTTTTTTTGTTTTTTGATTTGCGCGGGGGGAGCGCACGGTACGCGCACCGGGGAGCGGACCGGGGAGCGGCCCATGGGGAAAGAAGAATGACAGAGTTTTTAAAAAATGTAGCCTTTTTTTATAAATTGGAGGTAGTTCTAAAAAGAACTGTTTTTTTCTTCTTTTTGTTGTTTTATATTTTTTTAGTGTTTTTGGAACATTTTGTACTTTTTTTGGCTTTTATGAACTATTTTATTTTTTTTGTTATTTTTATGGGGAGAAACGAAAAAACAGGGAATTGAAAATGGCTCAACTGGAGCAAAAAAAAAAAATAGGGGTTTTTTGGGGCATTTGTGGTTGTCCCCAGCAAGGACGATGAGCTTTATGCTCAGTTCACCATAGGAGATGGTCTAACCACAATGTATACATGTTATACGGAAATCCCCAAACCGTGGCTGAATGCAAGGGATCGTCTCCCTTGCCTTTGGTCCCGATAGAGTGGGTTGCTTTCTTTTGGAGGTGGTGCTTGAAGATTGGGGAGGGTTACTGGCCAGTTCCCTCATCTCTGCAGCAGAATAGTTCATCGGATGCCTGCGCTGCATGTGGCGAATCATGGTGTTGTTCCAAAAGAGTATTTTTTATTAGGGTTCCCCCTTGAAAGTTCCGTGCCACAGATTAGGCAAGTCACCTTGGCCGCATTGACTTTTTTCTTGCCCTCTGGGATCGAAAAAAACTCCCATACAATGTGTGGTTTTGGCTGGTATGGGGTATTGTGTTCTTGCAGCCACCTTCTCCTCCCCTCCTCCTCCTTCTCCTCCTCCTCCTCCTCCTCTTGTTGACCACCAATGTAATCTTGTGGTGGTCCTCTTGGTGGTTGTGGTGGGGGTGGTGGTGGTGCAGATGCTCCAGCTGCTGCTGCTACTGTAGCCATTTCAAAGTACAAAATATACCTCAAAGATTGCAAAACAGGTCTTCCTCAGTCAAAGGACAAAGTCAGAATAAGGAAAAAAGGTGGGGTCTTTCATCATTTGGAAAAAAAAGGCCTGAACCAATGAGAAGTGTTATTTTCAGGTCACAAGACCAGGGATTTCATCATTATGAAACCAAAACTGTTCTGCACCAAATAAAAGTGTTATTTTCAGGTCACATGACCCGACGCGCTTACGCGGCGTGCCCCGGGTCGCGTTGTGTAAGCGCGTCGGATGTTTACGTTGCGCGATCGTATTCGCTCAAGTGCTTCCAGGTGCGCTCACGCCGTGCGTATCACGTGGACGTGGCTACGCGATACGTCACCCCAAAATCCAAACATACCCCTGAACCCTAAAAATACCCCTATACCCCAAAACCCATACCTATATCTGAACCCTAAAACTACCCCTGTACCCCATAACCCAAAACTATATCTGAACCCTTAAAATACCCAAACACCCCAAAACATATACCTCAGTACCCCAAAACATATACCCCTATACCCATACTTACCTTATCCAAACATTAAAAAAACATGCTTTTACCATTCATGCATTTACAACGAATTTCATTGTAAATGTATGCTTGGTAAAAGCATATAAAATGTAATGCCATGCGTTACAATGGCATTGCGGAGTCATGGTACTTTTGTAATGAAAGTATGCTGAGTGATGGTATGCGGAAAGAAAGTTGCGGAATAATAGGTGTTTACCCTCCCCCGGTAAGTACATTGGTGGCACGGCGGCCCACATCTCCAGCAACATACTCATATTTTTTCACCACCCATTTGAAAAATGCACAGGTCTCTCTCATTGATGGCCAGCATCGACATACACTTTTAGACACACCTCCCGCCACAAGTTCTAGAATTGCGAACTTTAGAGCTGGGGAGCTACGTTTGAATCTCGGCATCAGCTCAACATCCTGTGATTCCAGGCAAATCGCTTTGTCTCCCTATGCCTACCACAAATGAATGTGTTCTTCTGTAATGTAAATTGTGCTCATGCCATGTTGTCGAGTTCGCGCTATATAATATTGCAAGGAAAAATAAAGTAGGGAAACTCGAGTTCACACACTAGAACGTGCACTCTTCAGTGCATCAGTAGTGCACTGTGAATCTGAGCGTTTCACAGGCCTGTCACAGATAAGAAATGCTATCAAAACGAAATCCTACAAAACAATATACTACTTGCCGGCAGCAATTCACACCCGGACAACGTCGGGACTGGCTGCTAGTATATATATATATATGTATATGTATATATATATATATATATATATATTACCTACTGGCGATAGCCAGTAGGTATATATAGTTAGGATTTTTTCTCTATGGCATTTTTGAAAATTCTATGTCTAATAACTTTGGCGTTTGTGGACGGAATTGGCTGAAATTTTCAGGAAAATGGCACATTTTGTTTCTGAGCAGCCCCTGAAAATTTGGGGGGGGTTCGTCAAGGGGGGGCCGAGAAAAAAGGGGGGTCCCAAAACGCGTTTTTCCCATGTTAATTTCCATAGGGCGGTTGGCCTCACTTTTAGCTCGAACGGCTGAATGGATTTGCACGAAACTTGGCAAAATTGTAGGGACTGTTAGCCCGATGTGCCTTTGCTAGGTCTCAATATATGTGCTCCAGTGGATTTTGAGAAATTAACGTTCAAAAAAAGATATATATCTGTAACAGCGCTCCGGGCAGCGCTCCGGTTCGCGTACTTTTCGCGTAACTGAGCTTTGCGAAGCGAAGCTGATTGGCTCCCCGGTGTCTGTCAACATTCTAAACAGTCCGGAGCGGCCGCCATCTTGTCTCTCGGTCGGATCGAGAGACAAGAGGAGGCCAAAACAAAGGGGGAAATGAAGGAAAGGGGGCATGGTAGACCCCTTCTGACCCCCTAGGATTGATGAGGGGGATATTATAGAGCCACGCGGGGCAAAAAAAAATAAAAATCGATTTTTTTCGCCGTAGAGACACGTCTTGGTACGCGAACCGGGCAGCTAACCGGGCAGCTAACCGGGCAGCTAACCGGCAGCGTAACGGGAGTCTGAGGAGTAGCTGATTGGCTGTCAACATTGTAAACAGTCCGGAGCGGCTGCCATCTTGTCTCTCTGTATGATCGAGAGACAAGAGGTAAACCTGTTACCTGTCACAGCACTAGGGATCTGGTCCCCTGTGCCCCGTTCCACCGCGGCTCCCTGGTGCCGATTGATGTGGAGGGCTAGACGGGCGCCATCTTGAGTCAGGCTCGGACCCGGCTGGACCAGACTTAGCGGTCCAGCGGAGGGAGGGGCTGTGGCTACAAATAAACATGCACTTCAAGACGCGCAGCGGCCACGCGCAGCGGGCGCGCCGTCTGCGCGCCGAAGGAGCGCCAAAGGAGGGCCCGTCTGTGCCCGTCCGTGTCCCGGACGCGGCCAGCACCGGCCTCCCTGCGGCTGCCTCCCCATCCACTGACGGGCCGCGGATCTCCTACTCTCGTGAGTACTTAATGGCACTTAGTGCTAAATCTTGCCCCTGCTCGAATCAATGGAACTTGGCAGATACTTCTCAGCGCGCTTGTCAAGCATGTACATTTCGCCTTCAACCTATCCTTTTGGCCCCCACCCAGTGTTCTATTGATTCGTCATGTCTTCGGGCAGGCCTGATCAATGCCAGATCACTGGTAAAACACTCTAACGATATATTTGAGCTATTAAGTGACAACGAGCTTGATCTTCTTTTTGTCACAGAAACATGGCTCAATGATACTTGCAACCCAGTGATCGAACTTGCCATTCCGCGTGGCTTTAAAATTAATAGACAAGATCGCCCCTTAGGCAGAGGAGGTGGTATAGCAGTCATTTTTAGGGATAAGTGGTCCTTTTCTCTAGATTCTATGGGCCCCTCCATTGACGCTGAGGTACTCCATTTCTGTCCCACTCTGGGGGCACATTTTACCTTAGGGGGCTCCTTGGTGTACCGACCACCCGGCCACGCAGGAAAATTTCTAGAGGCACTAGAGGACATGATAGTCCCACGTGCCCTGAAATACCCCACATATCTCCTTTTGGGGGATTTTAATATTCACGCGGACCAGCCTGATCTACCGGACACAGTTCGGCTAAATGATGCGTTTGCGATGGCCCAGCTAAAACAGTGGATCAAGGCTCCCACCCACTCAGGGGGTCACGTCCTTGACCTAATATGCACCAACTTTGACATAAATATGTCTGAGCCTGAAATATTAAACTGGTCTGATCATATGTTAATAAGATTCTCATGGTCCCTGTCACGCTCTGCTAAGACCAATCACCCCGCGGCTCATACACAGAAAATTAACATAGTTATGCTTTGTGATCAGCTGGATGCCTCTCGCACCCCACTTCCTTCAGAAATTGAGTTAGCCGTTAGCTCTTTTAACTCATGGATCAAAGGAGGTGTTGCTCTTTCAACCAAAACAGGTCGCGTATGTAGAGTTCGTTCCACCCCCTCCAAACCTTGGTTCTCTAATACTCTTCGCGATCTTAAATCAGGCTGCAAAAAACTCGAAAGACGTTGGAGACAAGCTTATCTCCCTGAGGCCAAGAAAGAGCTAAGAATGGCTCAAAAGAAGTATTATGCAGCAATTAAAGCGGCAAAAAGTTCATACTATGACGGACGCATTACCAAGGCCAACAACAATAGCGGAGAAATCTTTGCTATTGTAAAAAGCTTTGTTTCCCCCTGCGCCGCTCAACCGCTCCTAGCCTCATCGGCAAAATGGTGTGAAGAACTTTCTGTATTCTTTGTTGAAAAAATTGAAAAAATCCAAGATGATCTGCTTACTGTATGTAGCAATTTTCCAGTCTCCATGACTATTCCTTCCCCCTTTATGCCTATCTCTATGGATCAGTTTGCCTTCTTCTCTCCAGTGAACACAACAGAGGTTGTGAAAATTTTGGCTACCCTACAATCGGGCTCCCCCGCCGACCCCTGCCCGGCCAGAGTCCTTGCGGGCCTGGCTAATACAGTTGGCCAAGAGGTGACACATATTGTCAACCTTTCTTTTTCTAGCGCCACTGTGCCAGCCTGCTGGAAACAGGCAAAACTGTTACCACTTCTCAAAAAAAATGGCCTAGACCCAAAGGCCCCTGCTAACTTCCGGCCCATATCTTTACTGCCAGCTCTAGCAAAGATATGCAAAAAAGTTGCATTTTCACAGCTGGACAGATTTGTTGAGAGCTCTCAAGCTCTTCACCCTGCGCAGTCAGGCTTTAGAGCTGCTTTCAGCACAGAGACGGCTCTAGTCGAAGTTTCTGAGGCCATCCGTGAGTGTTTGGACGGAGGTAGCAGAGCGGTGCTGATTTTATTGGACCTCTCTGCCGCCTTCGATACGGTCCCACACTCCCTTCTACTTACCAGACTAGCAGCCATAGGCATAACTGGTCCAGCTCTCGGCTGGTTAACATCTTTTTTAGACAGCAGGTCACAGCAAGTATGGATGCCGCCTTTCTCCTCCTCTCCCAAAAAACTTTCTACTGGTGTACCACAGGGCTCCACCTTAAGCCCTCTGCTTTTTAATGTATATATGACCCCCCTCATTTATCTTGCGGAACAGCTAGGTGCCAAAATTATGGCTTATGCCGATGATACTCAGCTTCTGTTTACATGGCCTAAAAACAACTCGGACACATCGAGAGTTCAATTTTGCTTATCATCGGTTTTTCGCTGGCTGGCCTGTGCCCAACTTAAATGTAATGAGAGCAAATCTGAAATCCTGCTGTACGGCTCCTTTCCAGATAACTTTAATAACTCTCTCTGGCCCACCGACTTTCCTAGCCCCAATTCCACTGGCGGACCTGCAAAAAACCTAGGAATTTGGTTTAGCAACAATCTCAGATTTGAGGACCACCTGAAAAAACTCACTGGAATCTGCTTCTCCACCCTTAAAACCCTGCGCAGATTTCTTCCTCTGCTTCCGAGAGCAGCCAAGGAGACGGTCATTCGCGCTCTGATATTATCCAGATTGGATTATGCGAATGCTCTCTACTGTGGACTCCCAGCCTATCTGATCCACCGCCTCCAAGTCGTTCAAAATGCTGCGGTCCGGCTGCTGTTTAACATACCCAGAAGATCTAGTGTCCGCCAACCTCTCAGAGATCTTCACTGGCTCCCAGTTGCCCAAAGGATCCTATTTAAGATCCTTGTGCTAGCTTACCGAGCACTCCATCTAACAGGTCCAACCTATCTGAGAAAAAGATTTTCCCTCTATGCTCCCAACCGCCCTCTTAGATCAAGTAATCTTCACCAAATGACTGTGCCAAAGTTTAAATATAGCAGGCTTGGTGGCCAATCCATCTCGGTTAGAGCAGCGAGAGCTTGGAATACCCTGCCTCTGCAGTTGAGAACAGCCCCTTCCATCATGGCATTCAGGAAAGGCCTAAAAACCCACCTCTTTAACACCACTGTATAATGACCATCTCTCCTCTGCATTTACTGTGATCTGCTCTCCTCTCCTCCGCGCCAGGATACTATACTATTTAGTAACAGAGCGCGCTACAAAAGCCTCTATAATAATAATAATCTATAATAATAAAGAGGTGGTGAAAAACGAAGGGGGAAATGAAGGAAAGGGGGCAAGGTAGACCCCTCCTGACCCCCTAGGATTGATGAGGGGGATATTAAAAAAAAAATGTAAAAAAAAATGTAAAAAAAAATGCGATTTTTCGCCGTAGAGGCCCGTCCCGGTACGCGAACCGAGCAGCTAACTGGGCAGCTAACCGGCAGAGTAACGGGAGTCTGAGGAGAAGCTGATTGGCTGTTAACATTGTAAACAGTCCGGAGCGGCCGCCATCTTGTCTCTCGGTGGGATCGAGAGACAAGAGGTGGAAAAAAAAAAGGTGTAAATGAAGGAAAGGGGTAAGGTAGACCCCTCCTGAACCCCTAGGATTGATGAGGGGGCTATTAAAGTTCCCCGCGGGGCAAAAAAAACGGGCAGCTAACTGGCAGCGTAACGGGAGTCCGACATATTGTGTTTTTGGAGCGTTTGTTTGCATACCGGGTAGCGTTCCGGTAAGCGTAACAAGGGGAAAATCAAGAGAAACAGTAAAATAAAATTTAAAGGAGTAGATTTCCACCAAACTTGGCAAAATTGTAGGGACTGTTTCTTTGATGTGCCTTTGCAAGGCCTCAAGATATGTGCACGTGTGGATTTTGTCTAATTAAGGTTAAAAAAATATATATATATCTGTAAGCGTGCTCCGGCGCGCTTACGTTACGGGTTTTGTTTGCGCTGCAGAGACGATACGTCACGGTTATGCGATGCGTCATGAGGCGTCTCACGGGCTATGTGATACGTCACGTAATAAAGAATATATTTTACAGCTATAGATATTAGCTTTTAACAAACCAATGAAATTCACTGAAAAAACCATAGGTTATAGACCATATATAGTTAGGAATTTGCATTTACAAAACCTTGAAAATTCACTGAAAAAACCATAGGTTATAGACCATCTATAGTTAGGGATTAGCATTTACAAAACCTTATTTTACTTGCACAAAACCATTGAAATTCCATATATAGTTAGTTGCACTAACTATATATCGCGCACCCGCAATCCACTGCTAATGATGTCACATATTACATCATTCATGACATGGTCAGTGACATCACTGATGACATCACTGATGACATGTCAAATGACATCACTGATGACATCTCAAATGACATCACTGATCACATCACTGATGATATCATTTATGTGATAATACAATGAACATCTTCAGACTCTAATATAACCTTAGATACAATCAGTATAAACAGACACTCACAGACTGTCACTTATCCATGGAGTTACTCACACACCTAGTCAGTTATGCAAACAATCAATCACACCTCCATTTCCTCAACTATACAGTTATACACACCTTACTTATTCAAACATATACTAACACATATTTACTGTCTTATACAATCCCTGATACAAGTTCACAATGATCCATACAGCCACTCACACATTCACTGGCTCTTATGCACAGTTATTTATATATGTCAACTCTCACATGGACTGTGTTTTACATATGTACTTACTTTGACATGTAGCACTGAGATATCCATTCACTAACCAATACACTCATGCACACAGTCAACTGTATATACAGCTGTTTCCACATGCACTTTTGAACCCATACATTTAGTGAATCAACTGCTCACACATCTATGCACAGAGTCATACACCTCCCAGCCACCCACACACATACTCAGTCTCCCATACAAATACTTGGGCAACCATTCAATAACCCATATAGTTACTCATATAGCTACTGATTTAAACATGCAGCAGTTTACAGAACAACATATATAATGATGCACAAATTAAGACAGTTTAGTCACTAACCCATACACTCAGTGAGACACATTTAATCATTCTCTCATACAGTCAGTCATGCACCTACTAAATCCTTCATCCAGACATTTATACATCCACTCATTTTTCAATATGTAAGACATATTTTAACTTTACAGAAACATACAGTCACTGGGTGTTGTCATCAGTGATGTCATCAGTGATGTCATTTGAGATGTCATCAGTGATGTCATCAGTGATGTCATTTGAGATGTCATCAGTGATGTCATCAGTGATGTCACTGACCATGTCATGAATGATGTAATATGTGACATCATTAGCAGTGGATTGCGGGTGCGCGATATATAGTTAGTGCAACTAACTATATATGGAATTTCAATGGTTTTGTGCAAGTAAAATAAGGTTTTGTAAATGCTAATCCCTAACTATATATGGTCTATAACCCATGGTTTTTTCAGTGAATTTTCAAGGTTTTGTAAATGCAAATTCCTAACTATATATGGTCTATAACCTATGGTTTTTTCAGTGAATATATATATATATATATATATATATATATATATACATATATATATATATATATATATATATATATATATATATAATACAAGTAAAAGAATATTACATATGTTAAACAATAAAAATATAAAAAATAAGGTAGATTTCAAATAAATTTGAACAATTCAACACATAAACTTAATTAAAAAAAGTTAAACACATACATAATAATTAATATATATTTACTTTAAAACAATTAATAAACTATTAATTTTAATTTATTTTATCATTTGAAAATTATATAAAAATGTACATATATATATATATATATATTGCTCCCAACTGCAACAAACAACCCTTTCCGCTGCACAGATTAGAGGGTACACTAGAGCCAATACTTTAAGAAAAGTTTTAAAGCGAGTGTCGGACTGATAAACGCGTGTTGGCGAAACCGCCTTCCTCAGTGTCATTTGTCACATGTTTGAATAAAGTTTTTCACAAAACAAACAAAATAATGTCAGTGACATGGAAACAATTCCTTGAAGCCTTTTTAGCGGGGCGGCCACATTGAAATGTTTGTTTGTTTATATTTCACTATATATTTTCACAAACATTTAAGTTCCTGTGCCTTCGAGGGAAATAAATCAGAGTCATGATAACAAAGTGTGTCTCTCTGCCTCACATATGTTATTCTAATCATTTTGTGCTAGAAAATCAACAAAATTATTACTTCATCAATGTCTCGAGACAAATACGTTATCGTGCCCTGAATGGGCTTGTACCCACTACTTGTCAATATTATACCAACTTTGTATAATTTAATATTGTCAGTGGATAACTGTGATTATTAAGCCCTGCATGGGCTTTCATCCTGTGTGTCCCTCTTAATTACTTTTTACATCATTACCTGCCCTTATTTACTTGTTTTTATCATTTCCACTCAAATTTCAATGCCATTATCCAACGAGAAGAACCTAAATATCTCATTCATTTCTTTATACTATTCGGTCAAACACAAAATTATTTAAACAGATTTCCTTAATAAACCTGATCCCAGATTTAATTCCAATATGTAAATAATCCTATCCAATGTGAACCCACCTTTCCTCTTCATTGTTCAAGCCCCAATGTGGCTTTACTCTGTAATTTGATTATGTATTTAGACTCTAGTGTGCGTAAGCGCTGACTCTATCTCCACCCCTTTCTCCTCTCTCAATCTGATCCAGACAGAAGAATTGTAGTTTCTCTTTATCACTATTGTGATACAGTTGAAAGTGGTGAGCAACCTGGTATGTTAGGTCTTTATTCTTAATTGCCCGGAGATGTTCCAGAATCCTTTTCTTAGTGGGGTTGATCGTACTCCCTATGTATCTTTTCCCACAGGCACACACTAGACAATATACAGTATGGTCTGAATTACAATTTAGGAATTTGCAAATTTTCATTTTGGATTTCATCCCTGGGATGGCATATTCTTTCACCTTTTTGCTCTTTCTACATGCCTTGCACTTAGTGCATGGGAAAAATCCCTTGATGGCATCCTTCCTTTTAGGTTTGACTCTGTAATGGCTTCTAACCAGAGGGTCTTTTAAAGAGAATCCCTTTCTGTAGGTAACCAAAGGATTGTTAGGAATTAATTTTCTAACTACATTATCAGTTTTAAGTAATCGCCAATTCTTCCATAGAATCTGAGTTATTTCTGGTGATTTGTCCGAAAATTCAGTGATAAATCTGAATTGGACGTTTTGCTGATCTGTTGTTTTTCTGTCACCTACAATGTTATCAATTAAAAGTGAGCTTCGTTCTACTTTGTCACTTTTTTCCTCTGCTCTGTCAATAACTGCCTTCTGATACCCTCTCTTTGTGAATCTCAATTGAGCCTGTTTCTTCGATTTTTCATATTCAGCAGGGGTTGAACAGTTGCGTTTCATCCTAAGGAACTCTCCATAGGGGATGTTATTCACTACGCTCCTTTGATTATAGCTTCCTGCATGTAAAATTTAATTACCCACAGTTGGTTTACGATAGAGGGCAGTTTGTATGGCACCTTTCTCCACATATACTTTCAAATCCAAGTACACAACTTCTTTTTTACTTATAGTACTGGTAAATTGAAGATTGCAATCATTATGGTTCAGTGCTTGAATGTTTTCCTCTGCCTCTATCTGTGGTCCAAGCCAAATGATGAATAGATCATCAATGTAGCGTGTCCACAGAAATATTCTGTCAGCCCATTTTTCATTGGCTCCCGCCCACGCCACGTGCTTCTCCCACCAGCCCACGAATAAATTTGCGTAGCTGGGGGCAAAGCACGTGCCCATCGCGTTGCCCTGTTGTTGTCGGTATAGTTGGCCTGCAAAGGTGAAAATGTTGTTAGTTAGGCAAAACCAAATGAGTTCTTTCAGCAATAAATTATGATCACGGTGTTCAATAGATCATTTTTTCAAAAAGAATTTAATTGCCTCTATTCCCTTGGCATGTTCAAGTCTAGTATAGAGGCTAGTGATGTCCAGTGTTATAAGTAGCATCTCTTCCTCCCAAATTATTCCTTGTATAATCCTTAGGAAATCTTTTGTGTCCTTTAAAAAAGAACTCAAATCCTTTACCAAAGGAGAGATAAAGAAATCAATATACATGGATGTATTCTCCAATAAACAGTTTTTTGAGGACACTATAGGTCGTCCTGGCTGGAAATATTTATCCTTGTGCACCTTAGGTAGGTGATAAAAGGTGGCTACTTCTGGATATTCACAAGTCAAAAAGATGTAGTCCTGTTGGTCAAGGATTCCTTTGTCCTTCCAATCATTAATCAATTTTTGAAACAATTGTATACTTTTCTCATATTCCTGTTTGTTGATAGGAAAATAGTGATCCAGATTTTGTAGTTGCCGTAGGGCTTCCTCTTCAAATTGGATCTTATTCAAAATAACTACATTCCCCCCTTTATTGGAGGGCTTGATTATGATGGTATCATCCTCTTTTAGACTCATAATGGCTTCTCATTCATCTTTCTGAAGATTCCTTTTGTTGATCCTGAACTTTTCGGTCTGCAGACGTTTAAGGTCTTCAGTTACTAAGTCTTGGAAGCTGTCAATACCATCATGTGGAGTGCGTGGTATGACTTTTGATTTTAATCTCAGATTACTTTTGCAACTTTTTTGTTTGATGCCTGTTTCTTCTAGCATCTTTTTGTGAAAAACTGTATTTAAACATGTGAATAATGTTTACAAACTGACACTGAGGATGGCGGTTTCGCCGACACGCGTTTGTCAGTCCGACACTTGATTAAAAACTTTTCTTAAAGTATTGGCTCCAGTGTGCCCTCAAATCTGTGCAGCGGAAAGGATTGGTTTTTGCAGTTTGTGACATATATATATTGATTGATTGATTGATTTATTAAACCGTTCGATTAATTAAAATCATTACAGTAAAAGGATAAAATTAGAAGCCACCCACCCTTTCCACCCCCCTCCCCGTGCCTCCTGTGAAACTAAAAAAAAAACCATTCCAACAGTCAATCTTGTGTTGCAGGGACCTTTCAGCTTTCTATCCTGGTACTTAATTTTGCTGCGGCTGGATTCCAGGCAGAGCACTTGAAGTGGCAAGTAGGCTCTTCTTTGCCCCTTGGTGTTTGTGGGAAGCCATTAGTGGGCGCATTTATCAACTTTGATTTTGAGAGCTTGAGGACAGACCTTTTTTTGTTCTATAGCTTCTAGAGCTTGTCCAATCTGAAAAAAAAAATGCCACTCTTGAGAGATGGTATGTTTTTGTTTGCGAGAAGCACCAATCTGATGCCTCCTTGCAAGTTCTGATGTCTTGGCCACTTAGGATGGGATGAAGAAGCCTCTGTCGTTCATTGATGAGTTTCAGACAACAACGCAGTAAATGGAGCCAAGATTCCCGTTGGTAATTACATAGGTGACATGAAGTGGCTTCATCTGATCGTGCCCATGCTGGATTGAAGTCCCAAATTCTGAAGACCATTGGCCTCATGAACAGAACTTTCTTGCTGGCCTGGGCCCCTAATGCTTCCGTTAGGTATGTTTAGACTTTCCCCAGGATGTAAGATTCATCCAATGCCTTCGTGTAGTTGTTGTTTCGAAGTGCAGTTAGATGCTTTTCATAAGAAATGGAGCAGACCTGCCGTCTCATGGTGTTCAACCAGGCCTTATGCAGGATTTCTGTTAGGGGTAGACTATTTCGATCTATGTTTAGTGTCTCTATTGCTTTGTCCAGCTTGGTATGCCAGGGGAAGACCTCTTCTTTGAAGATTGTTGCCAAATGATGTTTTAGGGAGTTGCGGGGTGCTTTAAGGACTCCAATGTAATACTTTATTACGTCTCCATGGAGGGCCAGTTCCGGTCTGGCAAACCCTAATTCCAGCCGTAATCTCATATTCCTAGCATTCCGGGGTGCTTGCAGCACAATCTTGTGGGCTTTGACCTGCGCTGCAGCTATACGTTTGTCTAGAGCTCCTGGAAATGCCAGGTGTCCGTAGTTGATGGCTGGAATTAGTTTTGCCCTGAGGACCTTTAGGCATTGGCTCAGTCGTTTTATTGAAAAAATTACACTATTGATTTTCACGGTTAGATGTTTTGTGTGAGCTGCCGATGTTGCCCTCTCGGTTAGTCAAACTCGGAGATAGTTGTAGGCTACGGTGGTCCCAATTTGCTGGTCTCCAATCTTCCAGACCACTTGTTTTTTGTGCAGGTATCTGCCAAATATCATTATCTTTGTTTTACCTTGATTAACTTTCAGGTGATTTCCCTTGTTGTACTTCCCCAGCTCTTTAAGGACTCTTTGGAGACCTACCCTTGTGTGGTCCATCACTACGGTGTCATCTGCGTACTGTAGGATTGGCAGTCTCGCCTTGCCCAGTCTCGGTGGAACTAAACTTGCCTCTTTCAGGGTTGCCCCCGTGTCTGCTGTATAAAGATTGAATAGAAGGGGGGCCAGGACGCAACCCTGCTTCAGTCCGTTGTTGGTTTCCACTTTTGTTGATAGAGCTGTGGGGCTTATCTTGACTTATACCCAAGTCTCTCGTGAAGGGACATGATGGCCTTCAGTAGCTTAGGTGGTGCCCCTTAAGATGACAGTTTTCTCCAAAGTTTGCCCCTATCAACTCTGTCAAAAGCTGTGCTGTAGTCGATGAAACAGCAAAACAGCCGCGGCTGTCTCACTTTCACAGCACGTTTTGAGAGGTAGGCTAGGGCTATGATGTTGTCTGTTGTTGCACTGTTTTTCCTGAAGCCAGTCTGGTAGAATGGGAGTAGATCGTTGTTAGTCGCCCATTCCTCTAGGTCTCTCAGTATTAATTTAGCAAAAGCTTTGGCTTCTACATCCAGGAGGGCCACTAGCCTGTAGTTTGCAGGGTTGGAGGTGTCTCCTTTCTTATGAATTGGGAAGAGAATGGATCCTTTCCATGAATGTGGAATTATTGCCGTTGCATATGAAAAGTTGTATAGTGAGGGCTGTGGAGAAAGTTGTTTGAGCTGTTTTAAAAACCATGGCTGGAAGGTCGTTTGGCCTTGCGCCCCGTCATTCCTCATTTTCCTAATCTCCAACGTCATTTCAGCTTCAGTGAAACCAGTGCCCTCAGACTTCATTTGTCCTTCTTCGTCTGGGTGCTTTGGAAGAGTAGCTGTCTGGATGCTTGCTCCCCGGATGTTCTTCAGTGGGTCTTGCTCTTTAACTGGAGTACCTCTGGTATATAAACCCCTTACGTAATCTTCCCATTCATTGCTTGCAATATTGTTCTCCTTGCCCCTAGGTTGGGAGCTCAGACGGTTGATGTACCTCCATAATTTAGCGTTATTCTTTTCCTTTAGCAGGGCAAATACCGTGACCCATTTTTGCCCCATCTCTTTCTTCTTTTGCTCACCTACTTTCTTCCTAAGGGCGGCTCTCAGTGCAGCTATGGAGGCCCCCTCTGCTGATTCTCCTCTTTTCTTCCTGCTTGTTAGTGCCTGCATTAGAGCTCCATTGCATTGTCTCAGGCACTTTGTTGGCCGTGGGTTCTTTAAAGAATTGGCCTTGAGGCAGAAGGTTTTCTTGCCATGATTTTTACCCAGCTTCTGCCATATATCTTCTGTCAGTTCTTCCCAGAGAATGATCACCTCTGATTCGGTCTCCCATGGTCCCCTGGCCTGCCACCTGGATGCCCACTCCTGTAGTTTCCCTTCAAGAGAGCTTGTCCGTTTTATTCTTCTAATGGCCCTGAAAAGTTCGTCCCCTGTGGTTTCTCCTAGCGTTTTCAGAAGCTCCGCTGCTTTCGTTCTTAAATGAAATCTTGCGCATAGAGGCCTATGATCACTTTCTCCTCTATCATCAACCTGGAAATATTCCAGCCTGTCCGCTGTTTTTCCGTTGATTAAGATGTAGTCTATGGTGGATATGTTCCGAAACGTTGGTTTCGAGCACCACGAGGGTGAACGTGATTTCATCAGGAAGTGGGTAGAGTAGAGTTTGACATTCCTATGAAGACAAAGCAATGGGCTTGCCTTGTGCCCTTTAATTAGTTTTCCCGGGGCATTTTCCAAGCCTCTCAAATTAAAATCCCCTGCAATGATTAAGTGGTAATGCTCGTATTTTATCAATATATCTTCCAGCGTGTTGGTTAGAGATTCCATGCTGGCAATGATCAATGATGGGTTGATGTAACAGTTTATGAGCAGCAGATTGAATGACAAGTGGCCCTTCCTTTGCCCAGCAATAGTCATGGCTTGCAGGTTGGGGGATTTTACTTTTATTTCTGTTTGGCTTGAGTTTTTTCGCGTGGCTTATGAAAATGGAGAAACCCCCCGTTGGACGACCGAAGATGTTTCTTTTTGCCGCATTAATACGATGTTCATGAAATCCCACTATGGGTGTTGCAGTCATTGACCAAGTTTCTTGACAGCAAATAATGTCCCCTTTTGCAAAGTAATCCTGTACCTCCTTGATCCCTACTTTTTTGTTTAACCCTGCGATGTTCCATGATATGAGGCTTAGTTCTTGTGAGGGGTCCAAGTTTTGGCCTTGGTAGGGATCTTCCTGCACCACAGTTTTATATATATAGTCACAGAAAAAAACATAGGTTTCAGGGACGTTTTAGTTAGTTGGACATTTCTCTCGTACAAAACCATAGAAATTCCCCCATTATAGTTAGTTCCCCAACTATAACTCGCGCCCCCACAATGCACTGATGATGATGTCACATATTACATCATTCATGACATGGTCAGTGACATCACTGATGACATCTCAAATGACATCACTGATGACAACACTGATGACATCATCCAGTGACTGTGATTTTCTTTAAAGTTTAAATATGTATTATATATATATATATGCCAAGGTGTATTGAAGAATGAGTGGGTGTATGAGTGTCTGAATGGAGTATTTAGTAGGTGCATGACAGACTGTTTAAGTGAGTGATTGAACGTGTCTTACTGAATGCTTGAGTTAGTGACTAAACTGTGTGAATGTCTGTATCAGTCTGTTGTTGTATAAACTGCTGCATGGGTTGGTCAGTAGCTACATGAGTGTCTATATGGGTTATCAATTGGTTGCCTGAGTATTTGTATGGGTGCCTAGGTGTGTGTGTGGATGGGTGGGAGGTGTGTGACTCTGTGCATAGATATTTGAGTGGTTCATTCAATGTGTGTATGGGTTCAAGAGTGCATGTGAAAATAACTGTATGGGTGGGTGAGTGTGTGTATGGGTGTGTTGGTGAGTGAATGGATGTCTCAATGGTATATGTCCAAGTAACTACTTATGTAAAAGGCAGTGTATGTGAGAGGTGAAGTATATAAATGACTATACGTGAGAGTCAGTGATTGTGAGAGTGGCTGTATGGATGAGTGTGTCCTTGTATCATCAATTGTATAAGAGAGGAAGTATCCATTTGTGTCTGTTTGAATAAGTGATGGAGTGTGTGTATAATTGTATAGGTCAGTAAATGGAAGTGTGATTAATTCTTTGCATGACTGATTAGGTGTGTGAGTAACTGTGGATGAGTGGTGGTGTATGAGTGCTTATAATTGTGGTGTATTGATGAGTGACGGCATGTATGAGTGATTGTATGGGTGAATGAGTGGATGTGTGTGTAGACCTAGGAATCAGTGAGTGCGTATGTTGTAATTTTCTAAAAGGGTAGTCTGTATTTTACAGTGTGTGTATCAAAGGTTATATTAGAGTGTGAGGAGGTGGATAAGTTTTCACGTGGATGATGTCATCAGTGATGTCACTGACCATGTCATGAATGATGTAATATGTGACGTCATCAGCAGTGCATTGCGGGGGCGCGAATTATAGTTAGGTGAACTAACTATAACGGGAATTTCTATGGTTTTGTACAAGAGAAATGTCCAACTAACTATAACTTCCCTGAAACCTATGGTTTTTTCAGTGAATTTCAACAGTTTTTTAAATGCTAATTTCGAATTCTAATGCTCATTAAACCTATATTTTTTTCAGTCATTTTGAAGAATTTTTTTTTTGATACTTTGCAAACTTAATATCCTAAAAATAGTTTTTGTAATTTTTTTGGTTTGTTATTAAAATAATATAATGTCTTCTGTTTTCTTAAATATTAATATATTAAAAAAAATTGTTGAGAAAAAAGTGGAGTCACGCACCCATCGTGTAGCTATCTCGGTGTGTGAGCGGATTCAAACAACATATTGGTAAAGTTGTGAAGCATGCACGTTTCAGCCAACCCACTCCGCTTACCCTTACAGGGAGGGAACTACAACGCTACATGTCCCAGGTCTTCCCTGTAGTGAGCTGCTGATCACAGGTATAGTTGTCAGCATTCCACAGCCACTCCCTCACAGCTGGTTTACACCCACACCACACCCATGCAGCACAGGCGTCACAGGACATGTGACCCTGCCAATAAATAAGGGCCGGGCTCACGTGCTTAACGCCATTTCCACTCTCTATCTGGGTGTATCCATGTGCTCAATATGTTGGTGTCAGCCAAGGCACTGTGGCCGACACAGGCCTCCTGCAACGTGGCGATGACTTGAGCTGCACAGAGTTGGTGGCAACCGAAGCACTTTGCTGGACACTGGCCTCCTGCCACGTGGGAATGACTTGAGCTGCACTGAGTTCGTGCCACCAGAGCTGAGCGGGTGTGCAGCCTGCGATGATGCGTAGGCCTCAATACATCCTCCTGCCAATCAAGACCCGATTTGAATTGTGAGCTCAGCTGGACCGCGTGTAAGCCAAAGGCAGACATGACTCCTATGCGCGGTGCAGCAGGATGCGCTCGGGGCCTGTGTCGCAGAATCCAGCGACTGCTGAGGAGGTTGCTCCGGCACGTGGTGGGCCCTCTTGGAGACATGCCGGAGGTGAGCATTGAGGTCCGGGGGCTCAGGGTCGGGGAATCATTGCTGGGCGGAGGACTGGTTTGGGGACCAGGCTGGGATGGTTGCGAAAGATGTAGGAATCATGCACACTGCCTGAGAATGTTGCAACGACATTAGTGTACAGGCCCGGTGGTCCAGTTTTGCCTACACATTGTTGGAATGCATGTGTTTTCTGTTGCAGTGATTGTGTGCAATGTCGCCAGGGGGCACAAGTAGTACATATGTGCAGTCATTGGTCCCCAACACGTGCAGGAAGCCTGCTATGGCATGGTTCCCTTGCTTGGTCTCCAGCTGTTCCTACGCAGTGTGGGTAAAGTGAACATGCAGGTGTATCAAGCTGAAACAAACCGTGATGCTTCCAGGTTTGATCAATTCTGCATAATGAGACCGTAATAGACGTTTGTGTGGTTGTAACATTCCTTTTGTTTCCTGCGAAGGATACGACCATACGAACTTCTGTTACGGTCATTTTGTGCAGGATTGATCATACCTGTAAGCATTCCGGTTTGTCCAAGTGCAATACACTGTACCATATTACGTTTGTGACCATACTAAAGCTTGTGCATTGTCTTCCATTATCCAACAGGTTTCTGAATACAGAGTTTTGGGATTTCCAGGACGATCTACAGTTATTTCAATCCACAAGTTGATGTTCCCCGTTGGCAATGCCACTTCTTGTTTGATATTATTGTGTTGTTAATTTATGTTTCTCCAATAAAGTACTGTTTTTCCACTACTGTTGACACTAGACTTCATGACATAGCGCACCCCCATTTCAGTGGCTCCAATCTTGGATCTGGACCACAGAGGTGTCAAGCAACTTCTGGGGTTGGTTGTTCAGGAATACTACAAATTGGGACGAGCGGGTGGTGCGGATACAGGGGCCCTACATTACTTTTGTAGACATGCATCCAAGACGTGTGAGGAAGTTTAATAGGGCTGGCTGTGAGACTCCTATGACTCTCGCAGTTGTTAGTTGGAAGGTACCAGATGCAAACAGGTGCAGCACAGCCAGCAGCTTTGTTTGCGTAAGGATGTTGATTTTCTGCTGTATTGGTACCGTCAGCCTGTGGGCAATGTGGCAGTGCGCACCAACTTGAGAATGGGGCGACAATTCTTTCGCCACTTTTGCTGCACTAAAGTGCGATAACTCGACAATAAGTCCACACTGTTGGGTTATAGGGTGACCCCCTGTGTTTAGTAGGACTTTGTTGTAGCTTCATGCGAATCACAAGAAAAAAGATGAAAAAACAAGGAAAAATGTGCAGGGTACAAACACCTTGACCCCCTAGGTCTGCTCAGGGCATCCCACAAAAAGCCCCAGAGCCAAAACATTATTAAATTTTTTTTTTTAAACGGCTGGATGCACCAATCCAGACAAAACCCTCCCAAAAAAAACAATGGGGCGTATTCTCAAGGACTTATTGCTGAGTTATCAGCACTTTAGTGCAGTGAAAGAATTATCATTCAATTCTCAACCTGGTGAAAACTACCGATATCGCCAGTTTTCCAGCGATAGCTTCTGCAAAAAACATCACCACGAATGAGAGCGACAACTAACGCTAATGATATGCAAAGTAGGTGTTTGCGTGAAAAAAACACGTAAACACCACTTCCCAATATTTTCAATTACCAGCCAAATCTATGATGGGATTCAAAAACAGGCGATAAGCCGCGTTAGCAGTAAAGAATTCAACATGTGCCTTTTACTGGTGTGAAGCAGGATGACTACCTACAGCCACATCTAAAGACCAACACATGTCATAGAGCTACTGATCATGCAGCTCTGACACCCAAGAAGGCCACAACACCCACCACCACCACCCCCCACCCCCGGGACCTCCCCTGGACCACCCCCCCTACTACCACGGAGGCAGCGCAGAACAGGACAGCGGACCTTCCCAAAACGGCATGGCCCCTCAGCCACACAATAGCTGAATGTTGGGAGACGTGGCAACCAAGTATGTGTGAAGGAGGCATTTCACCCATCAATAACAATGCACAAAATACCAAGTAAGCAAGTAAGTAATAGATATATAGTGTTGGATAGCGTAGTGGTAAAAATTACTATTCCCACTCCAGTGAGTGCAATAGTAGGGAAAGTGTTGGATAGGGGAGTGGTAAAAATTAATATTCCCACTCCAGTGAGTGTAACAGTAAGGAATGTTTTGGATTGCGAAGGGGTAAACATTACTATTCCCACACCAGTCAGTGTAACAGTCGGGAAAGCGTTGTATAGCAAAGGGGTACACAATTATTATTCCCACTCCAGAGAGTGTAACAGAGGGAATGTTTTGGATTGTGAAGGGGTAAAAAATTACTATTCCAACACCAGTCAGTGCAACAGTAGGGAAAATGTTGGATAGCTAAGGGGTACAAAATTACTATTCCCACTCCAATCAGTGCAACAGTAGGGATAGAGTAGGGGTAAAAAAATGTATTCCCACACCAGTAAGTGCAACAGTAGGGAAATAGTTGGATAGCGGAGAGGTTAAAATTACTATTACCACTCCAATAAGTGTAACAGTAGGGAAAGTGTTGGATGGGGGAGGGGTAAAAATTACTATTCCAAACTCCAGTGAGTGTAACAGTAGGGAAGTGTTGGATTGCGGAGGGGTAACAATTAATATTCTC
Source organism: Lissotriton vulgaris (assembly GCF_964263255.1). Lineage (NCBI taxonomy): Eukaryota > Metazoa > Chordata > Amphibia > Caudata > Salamandridae > Lissotriton > Lissotriton vulgaris. The sequence goes on along the minus strand of NW_028253933.1, from coordinate 46,279 downwards.
ATTCCAGTAAATTCAAAATTAAAAACAAACAAAATATTAACAACAAAAATATGTAAAAAACAAAATAAATTTAAAAAAATGTATACATGTTAGAAATTAAAATGCAAACATATTTAATATTACATTTACAAAAAAACATATTATTATGTTAAATACTTATGACAAATACCTTCAAATATTCTATTAAATGAAATAAAAAATAATTTTCAAACAATTACATATTTTTAATTAAAATTATTTAGAAACTAAAACATTATTTATTACATACATTTACTTTTTTTATTTCCTACCCTATAACACAAACCAATTCACAAACCACATCTAAAGATTTTTTTTAAAAAGTACTTCCTTAAATAACATAACTAATTATCAATTAAACAACTATTATTAATTTAAAAAAAGTAAAACTCATAAAAATGAATTAACTTTCCATACTTTACTCCCATAATCCCGAAACCCACAGTTTAAATTAAACTGCAAAAAAAGTAATTACACAATTAAAATTTCTTTTCAATTAAAAAACTAATAGTATTTAACTGATCCTATAGTAAGTACAATTAATGTACTACCCACACTGTACCCCTATAAAAGTAAAACCCACACACAAAAAAATAAAAAAATACCCTAATTAAATATCAATTCATCAATTAATAATATTAATCAACTAATTATTAATTAATTAAACATAAACACCACAACGCACACCTGAAATTAATTACACAATTTCCATATTTAATTTTAATTAATTCATTAATATTAATTAACAACTAATTATTAATTAATTAAACATAAATTACTTCCCACCCTTTACCCCTATAAATCCCACAACCCACACCTAAAATTAAGGGTTCTACTCCCCCTTGGATTGGTGATTTTGGCTCACGACCTTTTAGAATATAGGTCACTTTGGATAATCAGAGACTATTTCAGAATGTAATTAAAGTTTCGGGAATCGGAATGCTGGCGGCATCAGCCGAGGCGCAAGCTGAGGCTTGAAACGGTCTAAAAAGCCCGAAATCAGCATTTGATACTACGCGGCCCGTCTCCCAAAATGGTGCCGACAAGCCGTCTATCTTCTGCGGGCTGTGCTGCGAGGGGAGAATCACCATCAACATGAGAGCTGCCCGGAGACCGCATCCAGCGGAGCCGGAAAGACCTCCTCATCCTGAGTACTGAGGCTAAGCAGAAGCAGAAGTGAAGTAGGCTGGACATTTTGCACGGGAGCAGCTACACCGTGCACAACAAAATATGCAACAAGGTGACCAGGGAGCTGGTCCCAACACTTTAGGAGTGTCAAGTACATCATCTCTAGATCCGGACATATGCTGTTGGCCCTTGTTGACCGCTGCCTCTGGCCTACACTGCGGTCAGCAAGGTTGGCAATTCAGATGGAGTCGCGATTGCAGATGACGCAGTCCAGTAGGCAACAGACATTGCTCCCAGTACGGTCCCCCCAGACCACGCATCATCGCTGGCTGCGCACATGCTGAGAACTTCAGGTGCAGCTCAACTCAATGCCATGTGCCTGTGGGCCCTTGCTGACCACTGCCTCCCGCCTACCCTGCGGTCAGCAGGGCTCACAATTCAAATTCAGTCTTGGTTCATTTATTTCAGAATCCAATAGGAAACTAACTACAACGTTCTTGAGATCTGCATATTTCGACAATGTATTCCATACATATTTCATCTTTTGTTCCATAGGCCTACACTGCGGTCAGCAGGGCTCACACTTCGAATTCAGTCTTGATTTATTAATTGCAGAGTCCAGTAGGCAACAGAGATTGCATCCACTGCGGCCTGCCCGCATGACGCATCATCGCTAGCTGCGCACACGCTGAGTGCTTCAGGTGCCACTAACTCTGTGCAGCTCAGGTCAACGCCACATGGCTGTGGGCCCTTGCTGACCGCTGCCTCCTGCTTACATTGCAGTCAGCAGGGATCACAATTAAAATTGTGTCTTTATTTAGTAATTGCAGAGTCCACTAGGCAAAAGACATTTAATCCAGTGCGGCCTGCCCGGACGATGCATCATCACTGGCTGCACATACGCTGAGCTCTTCAGGTGCCACTAACTCTGTGCATCACAACTCACGGACCCTTTATGATTGACTTTCGTACTGTAGAAACTGGATGCAACAATGTCACCTCAGGCAGCAGGAATATCCCGAAGGGACATTACCAATTTCTTCACATGAGCACGCTCATCTCTGGTGATCTTTAGTGTGAAATTTAAGATCTGGTGTCCCTACCTTAGTGCACCACAAGTCATGGACCCTTTATGATTGAATCTCTGTGTGTGATCCGATGATCACTGTTGTAGTTGTTGCCAGCACCCACCAATCCCTGAGGGCTGGCTTACACTCACCACATACGCATCCAGCACAGGCGTCACTGGACGTGTGACCCTGGTAATAAAAAGGCACCGGGCGCACGTGCCCCTAGCCAGTTTCACTATCTATCTAACTGTGTCCGCGTGTTTATTATGTATGCATGATGGCCCTGGGCCCTACCACATTACATTGTGCTGTTGACTGTGCACACAACCAGGTTACCACTGGCAATGGGGAAGACCTCGGTTATGTAACTTTGTCTGGGTCATTCTATGAGTAAATGGATAGAGACTGGGTGATTAGAAAACTGCAAGGAGAGTGTATGGTAAATTTATAAGTGCTTTGGGATTGGTGGAGTGATTGGATAAGTACATATGTTGGCAGAGCTTAACCCCAGAGCACAAGCTTGGCTCTAATTGGCTGCCAACCAGTGGCAACCCCGGTGGAGCATCAGGATTGCACACCAAGCCTCAGGAGAGCTGACGCTACGCACGTAGCGTAAGTAGGCACTGCGCCGGTTCCTGAGGCACCTGCCTTCTTTGCTACAGGATTCCCACAGCCTTTGCTCTAGTACCCTGGATTCCCGCTCACTAAAGTCTGGGCCACTGGCTAGCAGGAATACCGCACAAATGCCTGGAAAACCGAGTCCAAGAACTTGGAATTCTCATTGTGGTATACTGCATTCTCATTCAGTGGATACCCTCTCAGGTCGTTGATCTCTGGATTAAGGAATTTTGACTGCTGGATCCCCGGAGTCCCTTCCACTGGATCCCCTAAAACGAGCTGCTGAGTCCGTGGAGCACCAGTAATAAAAGGCCCCGAATCCTGTTTGCAAGATATTCCCAGCCCCACAGCTGGACCATTGACATACAGCAGATAGAATTTACAGAACTCTGTAAGCGTAAGCGGAGTGGGCAGAGCTGGTGTACGCCAGTCAAGGGCGCAACTAGAGCCAAATTATGGGGGAGGCTGATATAAATTTCGGGGCTAATTCTTCCAGTCATAGGCAGAGTGAAGATGCAGGGGCTCTAGGAAGGGGTGAAAACACAACAAAGCCTCATTACCAGTTAAATGGTCTTTTAAAGACCTGTGAAGTACTCGGGTGCCGCGCTGAGAGCCGTGCACCCAGCACGTTCACACTAGGGGGCCACTCTGAGAGCAGCGCACCCAGTGCGTTCACACTAGGGGGTCGCGCTGAGCGCCACGTTAGAATCGCCACTCCAAACTTTTCTAAAAAAAATGGTCCACTTCCATTAATTTATATTCGCCCCGAAAACCCCATTCCCTGGGGCATTCCCAATTCTTGAATGTTTTTATTTATCATTAGGAAGGGGGCCACGTGGTCCCCATCCCACATGGCCTGGCCTCTTCATTGGGATTGTGGGAGGATCCCCAATGCCCCCACTATAACTCCCAAGATACCTCAGCACAGTACCATACAGGACCATCCATCTGAAGGCGTGTTATTTCACAGGACACGGCTGGGAGCGACCGAACTTGCACGCCAGGAGTCCGCCGAACCTCTGAAGAAATATTCACAAAACGCGTCAGGCAGAACAGACAACCTCTGTTCAATTTTTACATGGGGTGTCTATACCATTAAAGGCAAATGACCCCCCACAATGTTCTGAGTGTTTCCTACACTTTTGGGCAACTTTGGAGCATAAGATATATATATATAGTAGCCGAGTGCTAAAAATTACTATTCCCACTCCAGTGAGTGCAATAGTAGGGAAAGTGTTGGATAGCGGAGGGATAAAAATTACTATTTCCACTCCAGTGAGTGTAACAGTACGGAATGTTTTGGATTGCGAAGGGGTAAACATTACTATTCCCACACCAGTCAGTGTAGCAGTAGGGAAAGCGTTGGATAGCAAAGGGGTACAAAATTACTATTCCCACTCCAGTGAGTGTAACAGAAGGAATGTTGTGGATTGCAAAAGGATAAAAATTGCTATTCCCACACCAGTCAGTGCAACAGTAGAGAAAATGTTGGATAGCAAAGGGGTACAAAATTACTATTCCCACTCCAATCAGTGCAACAGTAGGGATAGAGGAGGCGTAAAAAATGTATTCCCACACCAGTGAGTGCAACAGTAGGGAAATTGTTGGATAGCAGAGGGGTTACAATTACTATTACAACTCCAATAATTGTAACAGTAGGGAAAGTGTTGGATGGGGGAGGGGTAAAATTTACTATTCCCACTCCAGTGAGTGCAACAGTAGGGAAACTGTTGGATTGCGGAGGGGTAACAATTAATATTCTCATTCCAGTCAATTCAAAATTAAAAACAAACAAAATATTAAAAACAAAAATATTTAAAAAACAAAATAAATTAAAAAAATGTATACATCTGTTAGAAATTAAAATGCAAACATATTTAATATTACATTTACAAAAAACATGTTATAATGTTAAATACTTATGACAAATACCTACAAATATTATATTAAATAAAATAAAGAATAATTTTCAAACAAATACATATTTTTTAATAAAATTTATTCAGAAAAAAACCATTTATTGCATACATTTACATTTTTTATTTCCTACCCTATAACACAAACCAATTGACAACCCACATCTAAAGATTTTTTTTTAAAGTACTTCCTTAATTAACTAACTAATTACCAATTAAACTATTACTAATTTAAAAAAATTAAAACTCATGAAAATGAATTAACTTCCCACACTTTACCCCTATAATCCCCACAACCCACAGTTTAAAGTAAACTGCAAAAAAAGTAATTACACAATTAAAACTTCTTTTCAATTAAAAAACTAGTAGTATTTAACTGATCCTATAGTAAGTACAATTAATGTACTACCCACACTGTACCCCTATAAAAGTAAAACCCACACACAAAAAAATAAATACCCTAATTAAATATCAACGAATCAATTAATATTATTAATCAACTAATTATTAATCAATTAAACATATACACCCCAACCCACACCTAAAATTAATTACACAATTTCCATATTTCATTTTTGATTAATGAATTAATATTAATTAACAACTCATTATTAATTAATTAAACATAAATTACTTCCCACCCTTTACCCCTATAAATCCCACAACCCACACCTAAAATTAAGGGTTCTACTCCCCCTGGGATTGGTGATTTTGCAGCAAGACCATTTAGAACATAGGTCACTTTGGACAATCAGAGACTATGTCAGAATGTAATTAAAATTTCCGGAATCGTAATGCTGGCGGCATCAACTGAGGTGCAAGCTGTGGCTTGAAATGGTCTAAAAAGCCCGAAATCAGCGTTTGGATACTCCGCGGCCCGTCTCCCAAAATCGTGCCAACAAGTCGTCTATCTACTGCGGGCTGTGCCGAGAGGGGAGAATCACCATCAACATGAGAACTGCCCGGAGACCGCATCCAGAGGAGCCGGAAAGACCTCCTCATCCTGAGTACTGAGGCTGCATCGGCTGGTAGGCACCACTGGGACCGGGGCTAAGCCGCACTTCTTTGAGCTCGGACGGGAGTAGTTATGCTACAGAGTTCTGTGAATGCCGGACCGCAGCATCGCAGTGGGACGCACTAGCAGACCCTCTGGGTTGGGAACTTTGGGCGGAAATTTGCCATCTCCTTGGCGAGGGGCCCAGGACCGCACCACATGCATCAGAAAGGATGCGGCCCTCAGTTGGAGAGAGCGGCACACCCCGCAGCAACAAGCCCAGTGCCGAAGCATCATTATACGCACAACTGCCCTACAAGTAGAGCTGACAAGTCGGATCAGCTCCAACCGCTGCCATGTCCTTTCCCTGTGGTCTGGCTGCCTCATTTCCACGTTGCTTGATGTAACGCAGATTAATGAGCTGTGCTGGCTCTGCCCTGCTCAAAGGTGATGCCGGCTGTATGGGTGTTTTACGTATTTGAGTTGCGGCTGCCACACGAGCCGAGTCTGTCATTGGGGTCCTTTTGGGCTGAAGTGTGCATTTGTGAGCGCCCATTTTGTATGTTTATGGCCTTTTGCTATAATTAGACTGCCATATCTTCCTCCTACCTCTGATCCCAAAGATGGCGCCTCCTTACCTGATCTGGAGGATCTGCTGAGCATGGAAATAGAAATGGGCCTGCTCCTTTCCCAGGTTTCAAGGATCTGCTGAGCATGGACATAGAAATGGGCCTGCTTCCTTCCCAAACTATGGTGGCCATCTTGGAGTGGTCATTCATTTTACCTATACTCACACTCCTGGTCCCTGCTATGTTTACCCAATATCACATAGTGGGTGATGTCACCTGTCTTCAAAATGGCGTTGGTCAGGCGATTTCAGGTCTATGCCCTGTGTAGTCTCCAAAGGTGAGCAGTTGGGCCAGCTGGACATCAGACGTTGTTTTCTTCCTCATCTCCCCGTTATGTTCCCTTCCCTCCCTCCATCGATCTTGTTTTTCTATGTTTATTGAATGCACTAGCAACAGATCCAACTGTAATGTAACTGTAATTGATGTAATGCTGTAATACTTCTTAATTCTCATGTAAAACACTCTGATACCTCCGGGCCTAGCCTGGACTTCCTCGTCTCCTCGCTTTGTCTCCTACCTCCTCCCCCACCTCTTCCCTCCTTCATTCTTTGCTTGCTCTCCTATTCCATTCCTCTCTCCCCTGAATCTTTTCCCCCCTGCCTGCTTTGTTTATCCTTGTGCCTATGCTCCGCTCAATCTCCCTCCCCTTTTACATTATCTCCTTACCCTTCCACACGCCATGAATCAACGGATGTAACTCGTAATTGACGTACCTTCTGCAATAATGTATAATTTGTAACCTATGTAACCCTACCAGCCTGACTCCCTAAAATGGCCCCCTCTAGTGTGCCCTTATCCAAACCACTCCTACTCCCCTTATTGGGGATGGAGCCAACATTTTTGCCCTGGAGTCTCAGAGACCCTTCTGAGAGAGTCCACAGTGATAAGGGAGTCTCAAATAGTGGAGGATCGGGATTGATCCCCTTACCACTGAGAACCGTCTCCTACCCTGCCGGAAGTGGGACCCTGTGCTCACGCTGGGTTTTCTAACCCCTCCCCCTCCTCCTCCCTCCTTCATTCTTCTAAGTGTGCCCATGATCAAAGCACTCCTCTCCCCTTGTTGGGGAGGGATCCAGCCTCTACACCCTGGAGTCTCAGCGACCCCGCTGAGAGAGTCCACTGCAACAAGGGAATCACACAAAATGGAAGACTGGGAATGATCCCTTTACTGTGGGGAGCTCTCTCCCACCCAGCCGGATATCAGACACAGTTACTTCCTCGTCTCCTCGCTATGTCTCCTACCCCCTCCCCACCTCTTTCCTTCTTCATTCTTTGCTTGCCTCCCCCATTCCTCTCCTCTCTCCCCTGAATCTCTCTCCCTCTACCGGCTTTGTTTTTCCTTGTGCCAAATCGCCGCTTAATCTCCCTCCCCGTCGGCCTTTCACATTACCCCCTCACCCTTCTACTCGCCATGAACCAACGGATGTAACTCGTAGTTAACGTACCTTCTGTAACAATGTGTAACTTGTAACCTATGTAACTCTCCTCATGTAAAGTGCACCAATACCTCCGGGTCTAGCCAGTGCTATATAAAACTCAAGTAAATAAATAAATAAATAATTACACAATTTCCATAATTCATTTTCAATTAACTAATATAAATTAACAACTAATTATGAATTAATCAAAAATTACTTCCCACCCTTTACCCCTATAAACCCCACAACGTGCACCTAAATAAAAATACACAATTACCATAATTAATCACCAATTTATTAATTCACATTAATTAACATCTAATAATTAATTAAAAATAAATTACTTCCCAACCTTTACCCCTATAAACTCCACAACCCACACCTAAAATTAAGTACACAATAACCATATTTAATTTTCAATTAATTAATTAATTAATATTAATTAACAACTAATTATTAATTAATTAAACATATGGCGTGTGGCTCGGCACCCGGGGAGTAGGGTGGCACATGGGTAAGGCTCTCCGGTGTGCCGGGTGGAAACCGCGATTCCAGGCAGCTCTTCGTCACGAAGGAGACGAATTCCGATTTATGAAGATCATGGGCTCATCTTGATGCCTTCAACGGTCCCAAAAACGTTGCTGTGGGACAATTATTTATTGCAATAAGTCCGGTCATGGCTCCTTTTTTACCATGGCCGCCATTTTATTTTTTCGCGCGACACGCGTCTCCTCGCAAGACAGCAGCAATGATGCTTCTTTTCTGCATAATTTACCCGCGTACATCGAGAGTGCCCAAGAATGTGCCTCTGCTATTCTTCAAGCTGGAGATGGCCTTTTCTGAAAAAAGTTTGCTCTAACACTTACTGAGGCATACACATTGTTTTGTGTGAGACAGCCATTTTGTGTGTTATCGAGTGCTTTGACGATGTTCTCTCACACTGCTGTTTTCTTCACTTCAATACTATAATTCCTGCTTATTTATGCCTCAGTTCTTCCAGGATTGGGAAATTTATGTTTTTTGAGCTGGAGCTTTATTAATCAACGATGCATATTAACTGTTGACTCCTATTCCTGCTCCCACATATTTTTCTTCATATGCAGCATAACCACTATGCTTTTATTGTTCAACTCTCTCAGCATGCAGCTTTAATTTAATCCGCATTCTCCCTCTGACAGTGGCTTCAGCACGCTTCAATATTTGCATTGCCTGAATGAACGCTTGTACTTCCGTGCTCGCACAAAGAGACCCCATTCGTCTATTGCTGGTTTGACTCTCTCTTACACGGATGTTCCATCTCTTACATAATTTCTGTCCCACAGAGTTGTTCTTTTGTGCATGGCTGGAGGAAAGTGTTATGAGTGCGTCTTATGGGCAGAATAAAAACGACACACTCTTCCTCTTCTAAACCAAAGCATATATTTATTAAAATCTCAAAGATATTTTCTGAGTTCTCCAGGTTAGAAGATTCTCGGACGTCTTCCCTTCAGAGTCTGGAGACAACAATGGATTCCTCTTTTATGGCCTCAGGGAAATCTAACACCAAATGGCTAAAAAAGGACCCTCCCTCTCCACCTAAATCAACCTCGTCAGTTTCTATGGAACTTCTGTTGGAGGAAATTAGGGCTCTGCGGCCCTTCATGGAAGAAACCAAAGGCTAAATTGAACATTATTACAGACAACTGGTCTCAACTTGAAACAAGAGTCTCATCAGTGGAACAAAGTGTCTCTTCCTTAAACGAAACCTGCGTCAATGTTTCTCATCTGCATTCCCAAGTCTCCTTGCTCCAAAGGCAAGTGGAGGACCCTGAGAATCGTAACAGACGGAATAATCTCCGCCTTTACGCTTTGGGGAGGGTATTGAAGGAGCTGACCCTCTCACTTTCTTCGAGTCATTTCTCCCCAAATTACTACACATGCCGGATGGTACCATGCACAATATCCAGCGTGTGCATCGATTAGGTCGAGTTCCTTCTCAGTCCTCAACCTCACAAAGACCAAGAGGAGTCATCTTGTACTTTTTGGAATACACAAATTTACTGAAGTTGTTATTGGCGGTCAAGGCTTCTCCACGAATCACATGGTCAGGCTCATCTCTGTTCTTTGCATAGGATTACGCCAAGGCCACTGCAAACCGACGCAAGGCTTTTCTAAGTATGAGAGCTGATTTACCATCATTGGGGACCCAATATGGCCTTTTCCACCCATGCCTCTTCAAAGTTACTTATAACAATAGAACAACAACGTACAAGGATCCTTTACGTCTCCAAAGCTTCATAAACTCTTGTAAAACAACGAATATGGATTCTTCGGATACTTCCTCTTCATTCCATACTTGAGATTCTATTATTCTTTCAATGGATCTCTCTAGACACTGTTCTTCTTCCTAATGGGTGATACTCCACGTTTTGAAGTTCCTGGTTTCTCAAATAGTTGCTACATTTATTGATATTACTAAGTCAAATATTTTATTGTAAACATATTTACTGTCATGGTTCGTTAATTTTGTCAATGTTCTCTCCAGCAATCTCTCTCAACCTCACTACTTTTTGTCTCCACACATTGTATACCCCTGTTTCGTGGTGTCTCCCCATTACCCGTTTGGCTGACCCTGGATGTGTTGCCTACTCCATGTAGTTCCACTCCCCTCCTCGTGTTCTCCTGATATTGCTTCCTCGATTTCCCTTTTTGTAGGTATGTTTTCCTTCTGTTTGCCTATCATATTTATATTCCCAAATGTTATCCTACTTTCCTTCTTATCTTCTCTTCTTATTCTATTTTTGGGTGTCCCTTTCTTCTTGCCTTCTTACAGTCTTTTTACTTAGATATCTTCTCTGGTTGTTATACTCTTCTTTATTGTAACAGTCATTCAACTACTACTTCTCTCTTTTACTCACTTTACATCTTTCAATGTCGTTTGACTGATTTGGGCTTTCTTTTTTCTTTCTTTCTCATTTTTCTGGATCAATGTGATTCTAATATTCTATGTCATTAATAGTTATTACTTGGAACGTTAAGGATTTGAATTCCCCCATTAAGAGGCAAAGAATTCTGTCTCATTTAGCCAAACTTAATGTTGATATTGCATTCCTACAAGAAACTTACCTTTCAGATACTGAATGATTAAAACTGAAGAGGTTGGGTAGGTGAAGTTTTCTATTCTCCAGGTGATGGCAAATGTAATGGAGTGATGATATTGTGTTGCAAGTCTCTTAAATACTCTTTGCTATCTAAAGCATCAGATACTAATGGTCGATGGTTAAACGTTAAATTATCTCTAAAGGGTATTCCAGTCTCTCTTCTAAATGTATATTCCCCTACATGCGATGCACCTTCCTTTTGGTCCACGTTGGCCAAACGTATCACTCACTGTATGGGTGATAATTTTATCCTAGCGGGAGACAGTAATCAAACTTTTGATCGGTTCATTGAGAGGATATCTAAAGTTGCATTTGTTCCTAATAAACCCCATAAGTCCTTCGTTCAAGCTGTCACGCAACATAAGTTTCTTGATGCCTGGCGTCTATGTAATCCGACCACTAAAGAATTTACCTTTTACTCCCCATCCCACTACTCTCAATCAAGGATTGATTATATTTTTGTCTCTCATAATATTGCGCAAACTCTTACTAATGCAGAGATTGGCCCCATTGTATTGTCAGATTATGCCCCTGTCTCAATGAGCATTGACATTCTGCCTAAAGCCACAAGTCCTAAAAGATGGCGTTTTAATAACGCTCTTCTTTTGGATTCAAAGTTTAATGCTTCTTTTACCAGTTTCTTTGATGAGTTCTTGGAGATAAATCAAACTCAATCCATGCCTTCTTCCACCTTATGAGATGCATTTAAAGCAGCATCAAGAGATTTCATAATTGGCTTTGTTGCAAAAAAACGAAAAAACGCTCGCAAATTCACTGGGGAGCTCCTTCAGAAGATTAAGAGACTGGAGCACTCTTATTATACCTCACATTCCAAAGATTGCCTAACAGCCCTCATTAATGCCAAGATGCAATTCAACAAAAATCTACAGAAGATGCTTCTTTATTTTTGTTAAAATCCAATTTTATGGGGGTAAAAATAAAGCTGGGAAAATGTTGGCTAATTATTTAAAAGTTAGACATAATAAGCTAAATATTGAGTCTATTTACAATACAAATTCTGATTTGAAATATAAGGATGCTGATATTTTGAATTAATTTTCTCTTTTATAAAATGTTATACACTTCTGAAACTCGAATGTCTGACAAATTATCGAAATTCACAATATCGACATACAAAAATATCGGCACAAAAATATCGAAATCAAAAATATCGGCTTCCTATACTTAACTAGATATATACACAAATATCGATTTTTTAATATCGATATACAAAAACATCGTTAACTTTTATATCGACTACATTAACATCGGTAAACAAAAATATCGCTTTCTACAAAATATATTGACATTAACTATAATATCGACATCAAAAATATCGTGCACATCAACATCGGATTATCAGCTATAGCGACTTTTTATATGCATCTGTTTGCATAATTAATTAACGTTTTATATGTTTTCACATCTAAATAAACACACACTACTTAAATTAACACTATAGACACACTATTAATTCTTCTAAAATATCCTATTTGTATAATTATATCACCTACACATATAAATATATTCTATGCTACTTTGTATAATGTTATAATTTTTTTTGGTTTCTCACTTCTATTACAAGGTAATCACAACTGAAATTCAAATATACTAACTAACCAATCACAAACCTAATTTTTTAAATGAACCAATAGCAAACTAATTACTACTGACACTCCCCTATATAAACAATTAAAATCTAAGCACAAACTACTTGTTAAAAGTCACTGAAGGAGATTCATCTCTATCCGAATAGCTGCACAACAACTAGAAGAACCAGACTATCAACCTACTATTACATCTTCTAAGTAAGTAAATAAAATAGAAACTGCATTATTTGCTACTACTAATTACTTACCTGCTAAATACCCAGTGCCCCTTTGCTATTCATACTACTTAACATGCTAAATAATTATATAAAACCATTTTTTTAGATACTACGACTACCGAATATTCTACACAAAATAACTGTGAACAAAAGCATAGGAATACAGATTATAATAACTATGTAAGTAAATTCATAGTGTTTAATTATGTGCACATAAATCTAAACACACAGAAATAATGACTTTTTCCCCGCATATTTCTTTTTTTCTGTAGATTCTACTACTGGAAACTGCACTACTAATGAACTAAGGACATCAGTACTATTTCTACATTACATTTTACTGAGTAAGTATTATTCAACTGAAATAAATGTGGACAAACCATACTAACATTTACAACTGTTCTAATCATTTTGAATTAAATATTGTTTATTTACAGAGCAAACACTACTAATAGATATACAGACATAATACAGAACTCCACATTCGGAATAATACAGATACTAATCACAAAGTAAGTATATTAAAGAACATAATTACCAGATAATCTGTAAAAAAACCTGCCAACATGATGATTATTCTAACACATATGTTCCTTATTTTTTTAAGATAACAGTAGAAACTACTCTCCAGAAGCTGAAGAAACAACTATACTGGCAAAGACCAACCTAAAAAAATATGTAAGTATCTTCACAATGTGAATCATGAAGATACACTTTTGTAGTAGAAATGAGCTCTAACATTGTAAATATACCGAAACATTTATTAATAATATACTACTTTCATGTTTTTCATAACAGCTACAACAACATCACAAACAAGTATCCCCAACTAAAGAAGCAAGCAACTCCTAATTTTGCAGTAAATTCTAAAACACGTAAGTATATACATTCCTACTTATCACTAACATAGATTATTTTTCACATATAATTTGACATTAACTATTATATATATATTTTATAGATATACAAAGTACAAAATGACCGAAGGAGCCGAATTTGTGACCAGCCAGAAAGGAAAACTATTACTATGCTACATGGGTTACACTTATACACAAGAAAAGCAATATGGCATGAAAGTTAATTGGAAATGTTGTAAATATTATTCTAACAAGTGCTATGGAAGAGCAACAACTAGAGAAGCTACAGTACTGTATACTAGGGAACACAATCATCCACCTAATGTTACTGAAATAGAAGTTAGAACAGCTTTGGAAAATATAAAAGAAGCTAGTACAGGTTCCCAAAAGCAAACAAATGTCATTTTAAAAGAAGCCGTTCCTAAAATCCCAAAAACTGCCACAACCCAAATGCCAAATATTCTCTCCTTAAAAAGAACTATAGCACGCACTAAAAAAGCTACTACTGCTACAACACCATCTCCCAGAACATATCAGGATATAAACTTAACTGCAAACCAAATAATAACTTTAAATAAACAACCATTTATAGTTTACGACAACAAAAACAATGACAAAAGGCTTATAATTTTTGGTACCAATATGAATTTAGTTAAACTGCAGCAAAGCCAATATTGGATGATGGATGGAACATTTAACATCTGTCCCAAACCATTTTTCCAATTATACACAATACATGGCCTCTACCACAACTGCAACATACCTTTGCTATATGCACTATTACCAAACAAAAATAATTCCACATATATGGAATTATTAAATATTATTAAACAAAAAACTAATGATTTTTCTCCAGAAAAAATCATTCTTGATTTTGAGCAAGCAATGCTCTCAAGTATCCTAAAAATCCACCCCCATACCTGCATTCAAGGCTGCTATTATCATTTAAACCAGTGTTTATGGAGACACCTTCAAAAAACTACCCTAAGTGTCGAATATGCTACAAACTCATCTTTTGCTTTCCAAATTAAAAAACTCATTGCACTTGCTTATGTCCCTGAAACAGACGTAGCTGAACACTACAACATTCTTATAGACAGCCCCTTCTACAAACAAAATGAAGCTAAATTAAGTCCATTTCTCGACTACTTTGAAGACACCTGGGTAGGCAGACTCCACAGATCTGGCCACAGACGAAATCCCAAATTCCTCATACCCTGGTGGAACGTTTACAGAAGTACCCTTAATGGAGAATCAAAAACTAACAATGCAGTGGAAGGTTGGCACAATGCATTTGTACAATCAACTGGCAGAACCAAACCTACTCTAGAACATTTCATTAAATGCCTACAGAAAGAACAGAGCTACCAGGAATTTAGAATGGACCAATCTGTAACTGAACTTGTCCCTAAAACATCCAAGCAAAATAAACAAATGCACAAGTACCTAGAAGAACAAGTAAAACTGTACCCTAGTACAAAAGGCATAGAATACTTAAACATCATTGCCAAAACACTACTCTGATTAATTCCCAAAATGTTATAAAACACTAAAACTATCACCTAAGTATGCAAAAATATCAAATGTGAGCTTCTAAAGTATTTAATGTATGCAATATATAGAGATATTATTCTAATATATGCACACATTAAAACTAAATCACAAGTAAAAAACAATTCCATAATAAAAATAACATTACCCACCCACACAAAATAAGAAAGCAAGGACTTACCAACCATGTTGTCAATCCAATAACGTCCTTCTCCACCAAAGTAATCCAGGTAGTGCAAAATTAACCCAAAAAAAATGTAAAAATACAACTGTTCCCAAAATAAGAAATCCACGTTGTGCAGAGCCATCGAATAACCATAAAAAACCTGAAAAAGTTTAAAAATAGAAATAATCTCTCCAGGAAAACCGAAAAATGTAAAGAAGTGTTTGTAAAGCAGTGTTGCATTAAAAAAACAAACACTTCCTTAAAAAAAACCGGAACTTCCGATGTAGCGTACACCTATGAAAAAAACATAGAAAACAGACATTCCCACCCACATAAATTAGCTATTAATTAGGTACAAACATATTAAAATTGATGATTTCACTTGTAGATATACCGTAAAAGACTAAAATTCACTCTATAAATAATGAGTTAACTAACTAACACTACGTGTATATACCATAAGTAATTATCTGTTTTCGAAATCTAAAACATAACTCCCTCACATTCAACAACACTAAATATAAGGTCACTAGTCTCAAAACATCATAAACCTACACATAAAACATATAAAATAAACCTTACCTGAAGCGACGTGAAGTGTCTCCCAACCGCGATCAGCCCATCTTCCAAATAACCCAAAACGACCTAACCCGGTTACAAAATAAAGAACCCAAATGCAATAAAATAGTCCCAAGTATAAAATATAATATCTATACTTAACTAAATAGGCAAAAATAAACATTAAGTTGCTATTATTGTGAAAAAATATTTATTTTAATCCTTCAATGATTGGATTAACAAATATGTAAATGAATGTAATAAATAAATATTATGAAAACAATAATATTTATTTTAACAATGTCTAGAAATATAACTACATTGTCACAAATTATAATAATGTGAAAAATGTGTTAAAAATGTGTGACTTATATTATAAATGTTTGATGTTTAGAAATGAAGCAGAAAAAATCATAGAAGCAAAATACTTTTGTGATTTCTACATTTCTTTCTGAAAGTACAATATGTAAAAGAGATAATAAATAATTTTCATTTTATTAACAATAATAAAAAAATTAATAATGCTTCTGTATAGTTGCTTATCATTGTGTTTATAAAAAATGTTTTTTAAAACCAAATGTCATAAAAATATTTTGGTTATGAAATAACATTTTATTTGTGAAAAATAAATAAATAAAAATAATGTTTCTACAATCATGTTGAACTATTTGTATTATTATCTTACTATAATGTAACAATCTTATTATATAGAAATTTTGCAATGTATATTAAATGTGAGTATATGTTGGACTCTAATAATTTAATTATTAATATACCAAATCCAGTCTACATTAAATTAGAGTAGGTGCTGGACACTAATTAATTAGTAATTATTATTCCAACTCCAGTCTACATTAAATTGGAGTTGGTGCTGGACACTAATTAAATATAAAATAATATTCCAACTCCAGTCTACATTAAATTAGAGTAGGTGCTGGACACTAATTAATTATTAATTAATATTCCTACTCCATTCTACATTAAATTAGAGTAGGTGCTGGACACGAATTATTTATTAATTATTATTCCAACTCCAGTCTACATTACATTGGAGTAGGTGCTGGACACTAATTATGTAATAATTAATATTCAAACTCCAGTCTACATTAAATAGCAGTAGGTGCAGGACACTAATTAATTATTCATTAATATTCAAACTCCAATCTACATTAAATAGCAGTAGGTGCAGGACACTAATTAATTATTAATTAATATTCCAACTCCAGTCTACATGAAATTGGAGTAGGTGCTGGACACTAATTAATTATTAATTATTATTCCAACTCCAGTCTACATTAAATTGTAGTTGGTGCTGGACACTAATTAAATATCAAATAATATTCCAACTCCAGTCTACATTAAATTGGAGTAGGTGCTGGACACTAATTAATTATTAAATAATATTCCAACTCCAGTCTACATTAAATTGGAGTTGGTGCTGGACACTAATTAATTATAAAATAATATTCCAACTCCAGTCTACATTAAATTAGAGTAGGTGCTGGACACTAATTAATTAGTAATTATTATTCCAACTCCAGTCTACATTAAATTGGAGTAGGTGCTGGACACTAATTAATTATTAAATAATATTCCAACTCCAGTCTACATTAAATTGGAGTTGGTGCTGGACACTAAATAATTATTAAATAATATTCCAACTCCAGTCTACATTAAATTAGAGTAGGTGCTGGACACTAATTAATTAGTAATTATTAATCCAACTCCAGTCTACATTAAATTGGAGTTGGTGCTGGACACTAAATAGTTATTAAATAATATTCCAACTCCAGTCTACATTAAATGAGAGTAGGTGCTGGACACTAATTAATTAGTAAATATTATTCCAACTCCAGTCTACATTAAATTGGAGTTGGTGCTGGACACTAATTAAATATAAAATAATATTCCAACTCCAGTCTACATTAAATTAGAGTAGGTGCTGGACACTAATGAATTATTAATTAATATTCCAACTCCAGTCTACATTAAATTGGAGTTGGTGCTGGACACGAATTATTTATTAATTATTATTCCAACTCCAGTCTACATTAAATTGGAGTAGGTGCTGGACACTAATTATGTAATAATTAATATTCAAACTCCAGTCTACATTAAATAGCAGTAGGTGCAGGACACTAATTAATTATTAATTAATATTCAAACTCCAGTCTACATTAAATAGCAGTAGGTGCAGGACACTAATTAATTATTAATTAATATTCCAACTCCAGTCTACATGAAATTGGAGTAGGTGCTGGACACTAATTAATTAGTAATTATTATTCCAACTCCAGTCTACATTAAATTGGAGTTGGTGCTGGACACTAATTAAATATCAAATAATATTCCAACTCCAGTTTACATTAAATTAGAGTAGGTGCTGGACACTAATTAATTATTAATTAATATTCCAACTCCAGTCTACATTAAATTGGAATTGGTGCTCGACACGAATTATTTATTAATTATTATTCCAACTCCAGTCTACATTAAATTGGAGTAGGTGCTGGACACTAATTATGTAATAATTAATATTCAAACTCCAGTCTACATTAAATAGCAGTAGGTGCAGGACACTAATTAATTATTAATTAATATTCAAACTCCTGTCTACATTAAATAGCAGTAAGTGCAGGACACTAATTAATTATTAATTAATATTCCAACTCCAGTCTACATGAAATTGGAGTAGGTGCTGGACACTAATTAATTATTAATTATTATTCCAACTCCAGTCTACATTAAATTGGAGTAGGTGCTGGACACTAATTAATTAGTAAATAATATTCCAACTCCAGTCTACATTAAATTAAAGTTGGTGCTGGACACTAATTAATTATAAAATAATATTCCAACTCCAGTCTACATTAAATTAGAGTAGGTGCTGGACACTAATTAATTAGTAATTATTATTCCAACTCCAGTCTACATTAAATTGGAGTAGGTGCTGGACACTAATTAATTATTAAATAATATTCCAACTCCAGTCTACATTACATTGGAGTTGGTGCTGGACACTAATTAATTATAAAATAATATTCCAACTCCAGTCTACATTAAATTAGAGTAGGTGCTGGACACTAATTAATTAGTAATTATTATTCCAACTCCAGTCTACATTAAATTGGAGTTGGTGCTGGACACTAATTAAATGAAAAATAATATTCCAACTCCAGTCTACAATAAATTAGAGTAGATGCTGGACACTAAATAATTATTAATTAATATTGCAACTCCAGTCTACATTAAATTGGAGTTGGTGCTGGACACGAATTATTTATTAATTATTATTCCAACTCCAGTCTACATTAAATTGGAGTAGGTGCTGGACACTAATTATGTAATAATTATTATTCCAACTCCAGTCGACATTAAATAGCAGTAGGTGCAGGACACTAATTAATTATTATTTAATATTCAAACTCCAGTCTACATTAAATAGCAGTAGGTGCAGGACACTAATTATTTATTACTTAATATTGCAACTCCAGTCTACATGAAATTGGCGTAGGTGCTGGACACAAATTAATTATTATTTATTATTCCAACTCCAGTCTACATTAAATTGGAGTAGGTGCTGGACACTAATTATGTAATAATTATTATTCCTACTCCAGTCTACATTAAATTGGAGTAGGTGCTGGACACTAATTAATTATTATTAAATATTCCAACTCCAGTCTACATTAAATTGAAGTAGGTGCTGGACACTAAATAATTATTAATTATTATTCCAACTCCTGTCTACATTAAATTGGAGTAGGTGCTGGACACTAATCAATTAGTAATTATTATTCCAACTCCTGTCTACATGAAATTGGAGTAAGTGTAATGTAAAAGGTGTAATGTAAAAAAGACTTATATAGCGCAACTTACACCGGACGGTTTCTTGGCGCTGTTCACTAATTCAACGGGAGGCATGTAGGGGAGAAAAAAGAAGATTATGTGTAGACGCTGCGGAAAAGGTGGGTTTTAAGGAGAGACCTAAAGTGAGGGTAAGAAGAGGAGAGTCTAAGTTCCAGCGGGAGAGAGTTCCAGAGTGAGGGGGCCAGAAAGGAGAGTCTGAGACCTCCGTGTTTTTTGCGCTTAAACCTAGGTGTCTGGAGGAGCGCATGGTGAGAAGATCGGAGGTGTCTGGGGGGGACATAGGGGTGCAGAAGAGAGGAAATGAAGGAGGGACCGATGCCGGCCAAGGATTTATGGGTCAAACAGCCTAGTTTGAACTTACAACGCTCCGATACAGGAAGCCAATGAAGGGCTTTGAGCAGAGGACGGACGTGATGATGTTTTGGTTGATGGTAAATCAGGCGGGCTGCCTGATTCTGTATTAGCTGAAGTCTTTTAATTTGATATTGTGGGATACCTGCATACAGGGCGTTGGCATAGTCGATCCGAGAGATGACTAATGCCAGCAACACCAGGGTGAGAGCTTCGGTAGTCAAAAAATGGGCTATTTTACGAATTTTCCTAAGCTGGAAAAAGCAAGAGGACACTGTGGCACTGACCTGATGTTTCATGGAGAGATCGTGTGAGATGTAGACCCCCAGGCTTTTTACCTTGTCAGCAGGACAAGGAGAGGGGCCAAGGGAAAGGGGCCAGAAGGTGGAATTCCAGGGGTTGGATGGGCCTCCGACAAGAACAAGCTCCGTCTTGTCGGGATTAAGTTTGAGATGGTGAGCGCCCATCCAATTGCTGATATGGCAGAGGGTAGACTGGAAGTCCTGAGCCGCTTCATCCGAGGAGTCGAGATTGAAAATGAGCTGAATGTCATCTGCATAATTAAATGCAGTGACATTCCTTCCCCGGAGGGAGCGGATCAGGGGGGTGAGGTACAGATTAAAAAGGAGTGGGGACAAGGACGACCCCTGCGGCACACCGCAGGTGAGCTTCTTCCTGTCCGCCGAGAATTGGGAGAGTCGGACAGATTGGTGGCGGTTCGTCAGGAAGGAGCGGACCCAATTAAGGGCCGTCCCTCTGATGCCCGCCTCTTTGACACGGTCGACCAGGATGGTGTGGTCGACCGTGTCAAAGGCCGCCGACAAATCCAAGAGAATCAAGGCTTGGCTAATGTTGGAATCAGCGCCTCTACGAAGTTCCTCCATTACAGAGAGGATGACCGCCTCTGTCGAGTGGGCGGGTCTAAACCCTGCTTGCTGAGAGTCTAGGAAGTTGGAGTCCTCAATAAAGGAGCTGAGGACGCTGGTTACATATGCCTCAAGTACTTTGCTTAGGTAAGGAAGCAGGGAAATGGGACGGAAGTTGCCCATAACCGTGGGGTCGGCGTTGGGTTTCTTTAATATGGGTACTACCTCCGTGTTCTTAAACTGGCTGGGGACCTCACCGAGCAGAAGGGAGCTGTTCAGGAGGGCCAGCGGAAGGACGGGGCAAGCCGAAAAGGCAGCCCGGAGAATCGCGGGAGGGCAGCAGTCTGTGGGGGAACCAGAGGAGACTTTGTTGAGCAGGGCAAGGAAGACTTCTTCTGATATGGGGGGGAACTGAGTCAAGGAATGAGGGTTAAGAGATGGGGCGGCCTCTGCGAGGGGTGTAGCCGGGGGTCCAGGAGAAATACTATTTTTGATTTTGCTAATTTTTTCTATGAAAAAGCAGTTAAGGGAATCACAGAGTGCCTGAGATGGAAGGGGTTTGATGGTCACCCTATCTGGATGTGAGAGCTCCTCCACAATGGCGAAAATATCTTTAGATTTTTGCGCGGAGTTAAGGATTTTTGCGGAGAAGTAGGCAGTTTTGGCGGCAGAAATTGCCAGTTTGTATTCTCCAGATAATTTTAGGAAGTGTAGTTTCTCTGAAGGGTCATAGCTTCTACGCCAGCGGCGCTCGGCTTGGCGGAGTCCTAATTTTAAGGATTTAAGGCTATCAGAGAACCATCGATGTGCGTCGTGGGGGCGCTTAGTTCTAATTAACTTAAGGGGGGCGACCTTGTCGCTGGCGGACTCTAGCCATTTGACAAGTGCGTCTTCTTGGGAGTCTATAGGGCCAGAGCTATGCAGAACCGAAGATGATAAAGAAGTAAAAAATAGGTCAAGGTCTGCTTTGTTCCAATTACGAGCCAAAAGGCTAGGGCCTCGGCTACGGGAGGGCGGAGGAGGGACCAGGAGGAGAAAGGAGATTAAATGATGGTCTGACCAGTGGCAAGGTGAGATCGTAAGTGACTTAATTTCAAGATTATAGGTCCACAACTGGTCTAGGATATGGCCCTTAAAGTGAGTAGGTAAGTGAACGTGTTGAAGGCCATTAAGCCCAGTTAGTAGATCAGTAAAAGCCAAGGATTGGGAGCTTTCATGGACGTCTGACGGCCAGTAGTTGAAGTCTCCCAGGACCAGGAGTTTGGAGTTATTAATTGTGAGTTGAGAAAGCAGATCACCAAAGTGAGAGGGGAAGTTAGGCATAGATTGAGGGGGGCGGTATACCAGGATACAGGTAAGAGGGGACACCGAGGATTCGAGTCTAATTGCCAGGCAGTCCACCTGGGGGATGGTGAGTAAAGAAAGGGAAGTGAACCTGAGGGAAAGTTTGATGATGGCGGCTACGCCACCTCCCGGTTTACCGGCTGGCCGATTGGCTTGAAGTATGTAATACCCCGGAGGAATGGCTGCCAAGATGTCAGGGGAGGAATCCTCATTCAGCCAGGTCTCTGTTAGGAGAAGAATGTCAGGTCGGTCTGAGTCCAGGAGGTGGCAAATGTCAAGTTGGTGACTGACTAGTGATCGGGTATTGAGATAAATAATTGCTAATTCCATGTTAGCGGATGCCTGAGCGGGCAGGGGATTAGAAGGAAGGAAGGGGACTGTGGGCTCAGAAGTGAGGAGAGACGGGAGGGTCCGAAACTCAGGAAAAATACTGCGGGCTTGATAAATACCTAGTTGTAGCAGTCTAGAATAGCTGGTAGATTCAAGCGACCGGAGTGAGTGTAAAGCAATCAGGTCCCCAGGAGCATAGGAGGTGTGTTGGGCAGAATGACAGGCCCCAGGCCCCTGCCGGCCGCGGACGGGCGCAGACGGGCTTGCCTTAGGCGCGCCTTCGGCGCGCAATCGTCGCGCCCGCTGCGCTCGTCCGCTGCGCTTCCGGTATGGGCACATCCTATATACAAGTGGGGGGGCGTGGCCTAAGTGGGTGGGCGTGGCCTGCACGACGCGCGAATGGCGGCAATTGGAATCAGAGCCAACCTCGCCCGCTGCAGCGCTAAATCCGCTGTTCATGGGTGTTGTAGAGCCAAGGGAAATCCTAGGTCAAGAGCAGGCAAGTTTACAATATTAAAACACAGAAACAATACAGTTTTTAAAAATGATTAAAGATCGTGGCTCCCGGCTGTGCCTCAGGAGAAGTAGTGAGTCAGGGCGGCGCTAGTGTTCAGCGCTTTAAATGCAATTGCCGAAAAAGGGGCGTGGCCTAAGTGGGTGGGCGTGGCCTGCACGACGCGCGAATGGCGGCAATTAGAATCAGAGCCAACCTCGCCCGCTGCAGCGCTAAATCCGCTGTTCACGGGTGTTGTAGAGCCAAGGGAAATCCTAGGTCAAGAGCAGGCAAGTTTACAATATTAAAACACAGAAACAATACAGTTTTTAAAAATGATTAAAGATCGTGGCTCCCGGCTGTGCCTCAGGAGAAGTAGTGAGTCAGGGCGGCGCTAGTGTTCAGCGCTTTAAATGCAATTGCCGAAAAAGGGGCGTGGCCTAAGTGGGTGGGCGTGGCCTGCACGACGCGCGAATGGCGGCAATTAGAATCAGAGCCAACCTCGCCCGCTGCAGCGCTAAATCCGCTGTTCACGGGTGTTGTAGAGCCAAGGGAAATTCTAGGTCAAGAGCAGGCAAGTTTACAATATTAAAACACAGAAACAATACAGTTTTTAAAAATGATTAAAGATCGTGGCTCCCGGCTGTGCCTCAGGAGAAGTAGTGAGTCAGGGCGGCGCTAGTGTTCAGCGCTTTAAATGCAGTTACCGAAAAAGGGGCGTGGCCTGCACGACGCGCGAATGGCGGCAATTGGAATCAGAGCCAACCTCGCCCGCTGCAGCGCTAAATCCGCTGTTCACGACACTAATCAGGACACTAATTAATTATTAATTAATAATCCTACTCCTATTTACATTAATTACATTTTGCCACTGGACACTAATTATTTAATTAATTATATTCCCACACCAATTATAGATAATTAGATGTAGGTGGTGAACACTAATTAACAAATTACCACTACTCCTACCCCAATTAACTAACAATTGATGTAGGTACTGGACACTAATGAATTAATTTTAAATAAATAATAGTAAAATGTTTATTTTTTTAAATTATTTTTTACATACATTTTAATACACTCCCCACCCTTATCCCCTATAAACCCAATAACCCGCTCCTAAAACTTGATATCTATTATTATTTTTTATATTATTTATTTATATTTTATTTTTTATTTAAATTTTTCGATATATTTTTTATTATTTTATGTTTTTTAACATACATTTTAATACACTCCCCACCCTTATCCCCTATAAACCCAATTACCCGCTCCTAAAACTAGATATGTTTTTTAATAATATTTATTTATAACATATATTTGAATATTTTTCTATTTACATTTTATCAAAATTTTATGTACAATTTTTGTAATTTTTTCCTATACTCTTTTTTTTTTCATTACTACACGATATTTTGTATTGTCGATATTTTGTCATACGATATTATTGTTTTCGATATTTATACTTACTTACCAATTACGATATTTTTATATCCGATATTTCTGCTTCCCAATATTTTTGACCTTCGATATTTTTACTTCGATATTTTGTCTTTACGATATTTTATTTTCGATATTTTGTCTGATTACCCTGAAACTCAACCCACTGCCCAATCCCTATCGCATTTCTTCTCTAGCATTCATAAACCCCAACATTTTCCTCTAGATCTCTCTTCCCTGGAATTAGACTTAACACAGCAGGAATTATTCAAAGCCTTAAACAGGACAAAGCACCGGGACCAGACGGTTTCACTGTTGAATTCTATCTCCATTTTTCCAAACTTGTATTGCTCAAGTTGTACTCCCTTATAGACTCTTTCACCACATTAGGTGGTTTCTCGGTCTCCTTCTCTAAAGCACACATATGCCTTATACCCTAAGAAGGAAAGGACTCTAAGCATTGCAAAAATTATAGGCCCATATCCTGGATAATATTGATTACAAAATTTTTGCCAAAGCATTAGCGATATGATTGGATTCCTATTTACCAGATTTGTTGGCCAAGGAACAATCCGGGTTTGTTATAGGGCGATTTATATATGATAATACAAGACTCCTCTTTAACGTTTTATCCAAATCCTCACATCTACAACAACCACTTGCAGCGAATGCATTGGACGCTGAAACTGCGTTTGATAGAGTTGAATGGATTTATTTGTTCTATGCCCGCAAATGGTTTGGTTTTGGCCCTAAATTTATTTCTTTAATTTCCCTTCTTTACTCTAACCCCCATGCGGCGGATTGTGCTAATGGTTTAGTATCTCCATTATTTGATTTGGGAAGAAGTGTACATCAAGGATGCCCTCTATCCCCTTTCCTTTTTACCTTGGCCTTGGAACCTTTTCTTTCTAAATTATGTCAGAACCCTAATATATACGGCTTTCAATCATTACATTCCCACGTCAAACTTGCAGCATACCCTGATGATATTTTACTCTTCTTGTCTAAGCCAAGTGACTCAAACCCTGCCTTTCTAGCGGAGGTACGTGAGTACTCCAAAATTTCTGGATACAAATTGAGCAACGACAAATGTGAGATTGTACCTTAAAAAAAATACACTTTTAAATCAGATTTTAGTGCTTCTAGTTTCACTTGTAGTCCGAGTCACATTAAGTATTCGGGTTTGCATGTTACCTCTTCAATTTCAGATACAGTATCGCTTTGTATGAATAAATGCATTCAAAAGATTTCGGATTTAACCGCCAGATTGCATCCTCTTTATTTATCATGGTGGGGCCGCCTTGACACCATAAAGACGATGCTGTCTCCAATAAGTATATATAATATCTCTAATATCCCGGTTCCTATTCCCACTACATTTTTTAAGAGGATTAACTCCACTCTTTCTTCCTTTTTATGGAATAAGAAAAAATCTTGAATGTCTCTTCGTAGATTAATACGTCCCAAGTCGGAAGGTAGAGTTAACTTTTCGGATTTTCTGGCATATCAGAAGGCATTTCTTTTACGTCAAGCCTCCCTTTGGTTACGAGATCCCAAAGATGATTGTCCTTTATGGACTACAATTGAACGTCTCTTTCTATTCCCTTTTTCCTTCGCTGAATACCCTTCCTTTTCACGTAAACCGCAAGCATTATCCACTCCCATAATCAAATTAACATCCAAATTACTTTTATATTCTTCTCCCTCTCCTCATACTACTGTAGATACCTTTCTCAACTCCACCATTTGGCGCAACACAAATTTACTCATTAAAAACAAACCATTCTATTGGAGGACTTGGCGTCAGAAGGGTTTAATTTGGATACATCAGTTATTCTCACAGTCGAATGTCACACCTTTCTCATTACTCAGTCAATTATTTAGTTTACCTACCTCATTCATTCAGAAATACCTTTTGCTTTAGGAAGCAGTGTTGCCCACCTATACCCAGCTGTCTAATAGACATACCTCTCTCAATACTCCCAACTCTGCCTCCCAACTTCATAACTTATTAAAAACTACATCCAAGGCTTCCATCATATACAGGTATCTCCATAGTACCGACACTGTTCGGCCGAATTCCAAAGTAGAAGAGATGTGGGAACGTGATTTTGCTTCATCTTGGCCAGTGTCCTTATGGAATAATATATGGGTAAAAATTTGTAAATCATAAATAGCAGCTCATATAACGCAGACATTGTTTTTTTATATATAACAGACTTGTCTTTACACCGCATGATTTAAGCAAAAAAATTGCTACAACACCTGGTGTTTGTTGGACATGCTCTGTTTCACATGTTATTTGCTTGCCCTATTGTACATAAGTTTTGGAAACAAGTATGGTCCCAAATCAACTTTATTTTTAGAACTAAAATTTCTTTCTTTTTCACTCATGTTTTTTTGGGAAGTCTTTCTTCCTGTTGAGAAAATGTTACGGTTAATGTTAAAATCATTGATTTGTTAATAGAAGTTGCGTTCCAGCAAATTACAGCTAATTGGAAAGACTTTTCAAGAATTTGTTTTAAAGCATGGTGGTACAATGTTTGCCATAATCATAGGTTAGATACCTCCTTTGTATACCCTATACACTTGGCAGCGAAACGCCTAGATCTATGGTTACCTGTTACAATATATCTTGATGTTTGTGCTAGTCGTTCTTTCCGGCTGCAACCCAATCAACAAGAAGTTTCAAAACCTCCTTGATTCCCCTAAACGTTCTTAAACTCTTTGTTATTCTACTATTTTTTATGATTGATGTATATCATTTCACTTTTTTTACATTTTGAGCCCAACTCATACAATGTTATTGAAGTAATGTATTGAGTGATATCTTCAGTATGATATGTATTAATGTTCCGTACTTTGTATTGACACCCCTACTTCTATTAGTAAAATATAAAACCCCACATGCACCTTAAAGCAATTTACACAATTACCATAATTCATTACCAATTAAATAATTCACATTAATTAACAATGAATTAATAATTAATTACAAATAAATTACTTCCCACCCTTTACCACTATAAACCCCCAACAAGCACCTAAAAAATTACACAATTTCCATAATTAATTACCAATTAATTAAGTAACATTAATTAACAACTAATTAATAATGAATTACAAATAAATTACTTCCCACTCTTTACCCCATGAACCCCACATCCTGCACCTAAAAAATACACAATTACCATAATTAATTACAATTAATTAATATTAATTAACAACCAATTAATAAGTAATTGCAAATAAATTACTTCCCACAAATAACACTCTAAAATCTCAATTAAATAAACATTACTAAATAAAAAATAATCATTAATTTATTATAATAAAAATAATAATAATAGTTACATTTGCAAAGCGCCTGGTTACACTGAGGCTAGTGTGTCCCCGCGCTACGGTACCAGAAAAAAACAACAGCTCAAACCAACAAAACAATTTAAAAAGCAGGAAATAGATGCGTCTTACGACCTTTCTGTAAGACCGATTCAGATCACTCCAGCCGGAGTGCCTGAGGCAGCAACTGGGCAGCAAGGTAACAAAACGAGCCCCCACCCATCCGGGCTCTCTTGATTCTGAGAACAAACACCTTACCTATCCCGCTGGACCTTAACAGTCTAGTCGGTACGTAAGGAGTTAGAAAATCGTGCAGGTATGTGGGCCCCTTTCTTTGTAGATTCCGATGGCTCACAAACAACGCCTTGAACTTTACTCTCTCCCTAATGGGAAGCCAGTGTAGCGAGGCCAGCACACCACAAGCTGAGGCCCGCTTCAGGAGCATGAGAACTAATCTTGCTGCTGCATTCTGGATGCACTGCAAACGCTGCAAGCATCTGGCAATTGCACCCAGATACAGAAGATTGTCATAATCTAGGTGAGAGGTTACCAATGCATGAACAAGAATTTTTCTAGATACAGTGGGGAGGGCATCAAGGGTTTTCCATAGACACCATAAAATGCCAAAACAGATGCCTGCCACTCGCCTGGTATAGTAATCAAAAGACAGCTTGTTATCCAGCCAAACCCCAAGGTTTTTAGTTTGTTCACAAGGTGTGGGAGTCGGGCCCAATGACTGGGGCCACCATGCCGAGGTCCATACTGATGGAGCCTTCCCTATCACCAACTCCTCTGTCTTGCTGCCATTCAACTGTAGGCAGTTATTTACCATCCATTCAGCCAGTTCTTGAAGGCAGGATACAAAGTTGGAGGCAGCTCCGACCCGGGCTTGAGTTAGAGAGACCACCAGCTGGGTGTCATCAGCATAGGACAGGGCATTAATCCCAAATTTATCCGAGATTTTAGCCAGGGGGGCGACATAGAGATTGAACAGTGTTGGGCTCAATACAGAGCCCTGAGGCACCCCCTGAGTCAGCTTTATGTTTCTAGAGGAATAGCTGCCCTGCCTGACTGAAAAACTCCGCTCAGATAAAAAGGGTTCCATCCACTTTAGTGCTCCGACAGCTCCACCCCCACTCTCAAGATCATGAAGCAAGGTATGGTGGGCAACAGTGTCGAACTTAGATTCAAAATAATTAAGGCTGCTTTTTGTCCTTCGTCCACATACTTCCGGATGGTCTCGGTAGAGTACAGCAGGGCAGATTACGTGGAGTGAAAAGCCCGAAAACCAGACTGGGAAGGATGAAGAAGGTTGTTGGAACAAATATGTGCAGTGAGCTGTGTATTCACTATCTTTTCCACAACCTTTGCAAAAAACGGGCGCAGGGAAATGGGGCGCAAGTTGTCAAATTGGTCAGCGTTAATATGGGCCTTCTTCTGTAAAGGAAGTACCACCGCCTCCTTCCACATTTCCGGAACCACTCCTGAGATAAAAGACAATTCTAAAAGGTGTCTCATAAAAGGCTCGAGTGCGTTAATACTTCCTCTAAGCACCCTGGGGGTGGCCGGGTCCCTGGGCGAACCTGACTTGATGCTAATAGCAATCTTTTTAAAAATGTCCTGAGGGGGCACAGTGAATTCATAGAAACACTGCCTTTCAGACACATCCACAGATCCCTTTTCCCCTCTTTTACCCTTACAAGCCAAATCAGGCAAAGAAGAATAAATCCTCTTCACCTTATCAGCAAAATGTTTAGCGACTCGATTGCAAGACTCCTCAGAGCCCACAATGGGCGCTGCAGCGGATGTCGAGGAGGAAATATCTTTAAAGACCTTAAACAGCTCTTTTGTAGAGTTCTTTGGTGTTTGGATCCTTACATTAAAATAAGCTGACTTTGCCTTCCTGATGAGCGAATGGTAGTGCTGGAGGCTAATTTTATACTCTACTTCCAAGAGGACTGAGAAATCTTCCCTCCAGCGCCATTCTAATTGTTTGCAAATGGATTTTGCGGTTCGTAGCTCTTTACTGAACCAGGGAGCTGATTTGCATCTATTCATGGAAATTTTAGTTGACCAAGGTGCGGGGCAGTCAAGAGCAGCAATTATACGTCTCTCGAGTGCTTTACACATCTTATTTACATCCTGTCCGAGAGGGGGGACCATCCCTTAAAAACGTCAGGTTAAAAGTCTCCTGTGAAAAGCCAGCCCACTTCCTTCTTTTTATACCCTGCTTAGCTCTCTCCTGTGTCTTAAACAGGGGCAGTTTTATCCTAAACGTGATCAGAAAGTGATCTGACCACAGCACCAGGAGCGGAGGTGTCATTTCCAGCGCATCCCAGTTGGCATAAAAAAGGTCAAGTAAATGACTCAATTAATGGGTGGGAAGTTCAGATCAAAAAAATATTTGCAACATTTCTAGTTCTTGGCGCAACTCTTGTGCCCCGGAGTTAGACGCATCAGCAAAATGCAGATTTATATCACCCAGCAACAATAACCTTTCATACCGGATTTACTTCCCACCCTATTCCCCTATAAACCCACAACCCGCTACTGATCTAAAAAACGTAAAATTTACTCAAAATGAAATTGATAACTACTAAAAATGTAACACTTATATTAAAAACATAAACAATACTTATGCAAATAAACACATCACGTACATTTAAAATATAAACTAAAATACATAACACTAATTAAAAAATCTATATTTTAAACAACTACATTTTTGCAAATGATATTAATGACTTCTATATTTCTGAAATATTTATTACCATAAATTCGATATTCTTGCTGTCAATATTTCTGTGGTACAAAAGGGGGTGGTGATGGACGGAGCATCTGAATCAATCAAACCCTCACACCCAGTCAAAAGATCTGGGTTTAATCTATCACCGTTCTTTAGCCCACTCTGCCACCCCCTTTTATACCGTCAATATTTCTGTGTCACAATATATACAACTCGATATTTGTGTAAGTCGACATTTCCAACTCGCTATTCCATCTGAATACTGTCTTGGATCACTGACTGGAATAGTATGGCTTGGGACTGATAGACGGGAAAGAAGGGCTCCCCCAAGCACGGATCCACACACAACTCACAAATGCTAGGGCCTGTTGACTTTTTATTGGGACATTCCAAGTGTGGCCAAACTGGTGATTTAATTTCAGATGTCATACTTTTTCTGATAAGTACATCTGCCAGTGGAT
Organism: Lissotriton vulgaris; assembly: GCF_964263255.1. Lineage (NCBI taxonomy): Eukaryota > Metazoa > Chordata > Amphibia > Caudata > Salamandridae > Lissotriton > Lissotriton vulgaris. The sequence continues at coordinate 15,148 of NW_028253933.1, read as the reverse complement.
TCCTCACCTTGTGAATATCCCCTTGCGTGAAGCAACATTCGGAAATTCTTTTGTAGCTTCGCGCCGACGTGGGCGACGTCACAGAGGCACGGCATCGCGCGCGACTCCGCTGACGTCACCGACACCATATTAGGCCCACGCCGGCGTGATGACATCAGTTCCCTTTTTTCCACGTCGTCGACGCTAACGGTTTTCTAGGGATCGTCCGTAGCAATTGCTGTAACTTTGTTACCTTGTAATAATTGTGCTTCATTGTCTTCTCTTTCGACATGTCTTCGAAGAAGACTGGGTTTAAAGCTTGTGGGGAATGTGGAAAAACCATGTCCATTACGGATCCACATGAATGCTGCGTATGGTGTCCAAGCTCCGACCATGACGTCGAAGACTGCCAGTCTTGTAAGAAGATGACACCTAAGGCCCACCGGGAGAGAGAAACCAAGCTTCTCGTGGCGAAACTTAAAGGCAGAAAAGAGAAGAAAAGTTCGAGGTCGCGAACTCGGCGTTCTAGGTCAAGGTCTCGTTCGAAGTCACGCTCTGACTCGTCCTCGGCCCACGCTTCGAGATCTTCAAAGAAGAAACATAAGAAGAGAACCCAGGAGTCCCGACATCACTGGAGGAAGGACTCGGGTTCAAAGCCGAAGTCACAGGTGAAGCTGGTTGAGAAGGTTGTGGTGTCTTCGGCTTCAGAAGAGCAGGACGCCGAGGGTGAGGTGTCGCATGTGAATTCGCCAGGTTCACCGAGGCAGATAACGAATCCATATCTGGTTCCGTCCCATCCTTCAGGTCGGGAAGATGAAGGTGAGGAGGAGGTTGTTGGTGAGGGAGAGGCTCCGTTGCCCGAGTGTCCGTTGACTCCAGTGCACCAGCCCGAAGAGGAGGTCGACGTCGTATCGACTCCACGCCCTCAAGAGCAGCCCGGGGGTTCGTACCCAGCCTTCCCGGTTCCAGGTCAGGATCCAACGCAGTTCCTGAATGCAATGTTTGGCATATATTCCAGGGCTATGTACCCCACTGGGGCTCCTGCTGGTCCCACGGGTCCGATGGCGTTTAGTTTGGGTGTTTCCCAGACATATGCTCCTGCGCCCTTTATGCCGGCTGCAGGGCCGTATTGGCATTTTCCGACGCCGGCGAGGCCTTCAACTCCGAGGCCATCAACGCCGAAGCCGTCGACGCCGATTCCATCGACGCTGAATCCATCAACTCCGATGCCGAACCCTGATCGACCTTGTGTGAAACTGTCTCGTCCGACGTCGGTATCGGCGCTGGCACCGGCTCCAACTGAGTCGACAGTGGATCCGTCGGCATCGTATTTGAAGCACAGGTCGAGGCGTGAAGCCCAGAGGCTTATGGAGGAAGAGAGGTTTCGTGAAGAAAGTTTGGAGGAGGGTGAGCTGCAGGAGTCTGAGGACCCATTTGATGACCTGACTGTGGCTAGTGGCCTTGAACTGTCCCCGGAGTGGGATTTAGCTTCAGTGCTGGATGCACCCTCTAAAGATGTTACTCCTTACCATGTTGTGATAAGGTAGGCGGCAAACTTATTGAACATTACTTTGCCTACTGCTTAGTTTAAGTCGAACCTTCTCACAGAGGTCCTTCACTCACCATCTTCAGTGATTGAGCCAATACTGCCATTTAATGATGCCCTGGCAGAGCCAATTTTAGAAGTTTGGAAGAAACCTTTGTCAGCTACTGCAGTATCTAGGGCAGTTGCCAGGAGATATAGGGTTGCTCTTGATGACCCGGAGTTTTTGTCCACTCACCCTCTGCCTGAGAGTTTGGTGGTGCAGGCTGCCTGTTCCAAGAGATCAACGGGAGCTTTTCCACAGGTTCCTGCAAAAAAGGAGTTGAGAAAACAGGATCAGGCTGCTAAAAAGGTTTTCTCCTCCGTCAGCATGGTTTTGAAGTCCACAAATGCGACCTGCCTGATGGGGCGTTATATCCACGCCCTTATGGATACTGTAAAACCATTGGTGCCAAAGATACCTGAGGATGATAGAAAAGACTTCCAGGAGGTAATCTCGGACACTCAGGCTGCAGCAAGGTAGGTGATCCAGAGTGGTTTGGACACAGCAGATTCTGTGGCGAGGGTCATGGGCTCTTCGGTGGCAGCGAGGAGAGCTGCATGGCAAAATCGTCTGAGTTTTCTACAGATGTTCTGTCTGCATTAATGGATCTATCATTTGACGGATCTGGTTTGTTTAGCAAAAAGGCAGATGCTGCTTTAGAACGTTTTAAAGACAGCAGGGCGACGGCTAAGTCGTTGGGCCTTCAGACCGGGGGCAGCTTTGGGAAATGCTTTAGAGGGTTTGGCAGATCTTCTTTTCGTTCCTACAAGTCAACTCAGCAACAGCCCCAGCAGCAGCAAAACACACTGTACAAGGCGTACAGGGGCAGACAGAGAGCTCGTCCCAGAGGTCGTCAAGTCGCCTCCTCGTCTTCTTCCTCTTCCCCTTCCCAGCCCCCTGCCAACGCAGCAAAGCAGCCCTAGATCCGCCATTCAGGATCATGCGGGCCCAGTGGGGGGCCGGCTTACCCATTTCCTACGAGATTGGGAATTGATTACATTGGATCTTTGGGTTCTCAATCTCGTGGAGAATGGGTATGCTCTTCCCTTTTGGGAATTTCCCCCAAATTACACTCCTTGCCAGGGTTATTATTTGGAGGACCACCTGCTTCTCCTGCAGGAAGAAGTCCTGGCGCTGTTCAGAAAAGGTGCAATAGAGGTTGTTCTGGAGCAGGAAAGGGGTCAGGGATGCTACTCCCGGTATTTTCTGATCCCCAAGAAGGATGGCAGGCTTCGGCCAATCCTGGATCTTGAACTTGTATCTGAAGCAGGAGAAGTTCAAGACGCTCACCCTTGCTCAGGTTCTTCAGGCGCTGATGGAAGAAGACTGGATGGTGTCAATCGATTTGTAGGATGCGTATTTTCATATTTCCATCTTGAAGTTGCACAGAAAGTATCTCCGTTTTACGGTTGGGTCGCAACACTACCAGTTTGTGGTCCTTCTGTTTGGCCTTACTACTGCGCCTCGAGTCTTCACCAAGGTGATGGCAGTGGTGGCAGCGCATCTCAGGAGGTCGGGGACACCTGTATTCCCGTATCTGGACGACTGGCTGATCAAAGCAGAGTCACCGGAGAAGGTGCTCCATCACCTGCAGGAGACTACTCAGTTGTTGCACAGGTTGGGTTTTTCGAGAAATGTACCCAAATCTCACCTGGTGCCCTCCCAGCGCAGCCTGTTCATAGGTGCGGTAGTGGACACTACTGTATGCTGTGCATTCCCTCCTCCTCAAAGGATTCACGACATACAGGAAATGATTCCTTTGTTTTTCAATGGAGCGGTCGTTCCAGTCCTGAAGGTCCTTCGCTTGCTCGGTCTGATGGCTTCCTGCATTCTGCTGGTCAACCATGCACGCTGGCACATGAGGGCACTCCAGTGGTGCCTCCGCAGGCAGTGGTATCAACACAACGGAGATCTCAGGGAGTCAGTGAGGATCTCCAGAGAAACTGCAGCGGATCTGACTTGGTGGAGTGTGGAAGGCAATCTGTCACAAGGAAAGCCTTTTCATCTACCTCCATCTGTGGCCACAGTGATAACAGATGCATCCACTCTAGGGTGGGGTGCTCATCTGGGGGATCTGGAGATAAAAGGTCTTTGGTCTCCAGAGGAAAGGTTACTTCACATCAACCTTCTAGAGTTGCGGGCAATACGTTTGGCACTCAAGGCCTTCCTCCCTTCCCTTCGCGGTCAGTCAGTTCAAGTCCTGACGGACAACACAACCGCAATGTGGTATGTCAACAAGCAGGGAAGAGTGGGGTCGCAGTGTCTCTGGTCCTGGGTTCAGGACCATCAGATTTGTCTGATGGCAAATCATCTGGCCTGTTCTGAACGTTCGTGCAGACTCTCTCAGTCGGCAGTTCTCCGCCAATCACGAGTGGAGGCTCCATCCAGAGGTAGTTCGTCAGGTCTTTCGGACTTGGGGAACTCCTCTGGTGGATCTGTTCGCCACTCACGAGAATGCTCACTGCCCGTTATTCTGCAGCCTCCAGTTTCCGATGCAGGGAGCCTTGGGGGACGCGTTTCAGTTGAGTTGGGACTCACAGCTCCTTTACGCGTTTCCCCCATACCCTTGATTCCTCGGGTTCTGAGGAAGGTTCGCCAAGACCGGGCCCAAGTTATATTGATCGCCCCGGATTGGCCAAGAAGAGTGTGGTACACAGATCTTCTCCACCTCTCCTCGTGCTTGCCGCTCCGTCTCCCTCACAGGGCAGATCTCCTCTCCCAGATGGAGGGGCAGGTTCTACACCCCCACCTGCAGACCTTACACCTTCATGCCTGGAGATTGAACGGGGCAACCTGAGTTCCTTTTCTCTTCCACATGATGTGGTGGATGTCATTTTGTCATCCAGGCGTGACTCCACTAAGTCCATTTATTCCTATAGATGGTCTAAGTTTGTTGCTTGGTGTGGGGAGAAGTCCATTGACCCTTTAAGGCAGGGGTCTCCAAACCGGTCCTGGAGGGCCGGATCCATGCCAGATTTTTTGGATATCCCCATTGAGATACATGTAGTAATTTTAAAAATCTGGCATGGATGCGGCCCTCCAGGACCGGTTTGGAGACCCCTGCTTTAAGGGCTCGTTTGTCCAATATTCTTCAATTTGCTCTCTCCTTGGCCCAGCAGGGTTTTGCGGTGGCAACTATTAAGGGTTATTTGTCGGCCTTATCGGCTTTCCTTTGTTTGCTGGACCAGCCCTCTTTGTTTAAGTCACCTATTGTTTTACGTTTCATCAAGGGCCTTACCAATAAATTTCCACCAACTCCTTTTATTGTGCCTCAGTGGGACTTGAACCTTGTACTTACTTTCCTGATGGGTTCGCCTTTCGAGCCATTACACAAGTGTCCCTTGAGGCTTTTGTCTTTCAAGACTGTCTTTCTGATAGCAATTACCTCGGCAAGGAGGGTAAGTGAGCTTCAAGCTCTTAGTTCAAAGCCCCCGTTTTTATCCATTCATGCTGATCGAATGGTTCTCAAGACCAGGGCTGCTTTTCTGCCAAAGGTGGTAACTCCTTTCCACCTGGGGCAGTCCGTTACCCTCCCTACCTTTTATCTTCCCCCTCACCCTTCCAAGGAGGAGGAGAGACTTCACCGCCTGGACCCTAAGAGGGCGGTGAGCTTTTACCTGGACAGGACGAGTGAGTTCAGGTCAGATGACCAGCTGTTTGTTGGATTTGCTGGCTGCAGGAAGGGTAAGGCTGTGCACAAGGGCACGCTATCAAGATGGATAATTTTGTGCATCAAGATCTGCTACTCCCTGGCGGGTAAGGAACCTCCAGAGGGTATAAGGGCTCATTCCACTAGAGCTAAGTCTGCAACATCTGCTTTGGCTAGAGGTGTGCCTGTAGAGCCGCGACTTGGGCCTCCGTCCACACTTTCGCGAAGCATTACTGCTTGGATTCCGAAGTGAGGGGGGACGGCCCTTTGCGCGCTCTGTCCTCCAAGATTTCTTGGTATAGCAGAGTGGACACCCTCCTCCGGGAGTGGGGACTGCTTTGGGAATCTATTCACAAGGTGAGGAATCCACTGGCAGATGTATCTATCAGAAGAACAAGTTACTTACCTTCAGTAGCGCTTTTTCTGGCAGATACAGTATCTGCCTGTGGATTCCTCACTGACCCACCCGCCTCTCGGTTGTCCACCCTTCTATACCAGAGTAATTGTAATGTAATATATATATATATATATTCACAGAAAAAACCATAGGTTATAGTGGATATATAGTTAGGAATTTGCATTTACAAAACCTTGAAAATTCAATGAAAAAACCATTGGTTTTAGGCCATATATAGTTAGGGATTTGCATTTACAAAACCTTATTTTACTCGCATAAAACCATTGAAATTCCATATATAGTTATAAGCGCTAACTATATATCGCGCACCCGCAATCCACTGCTGATGATGTCACATATTACATCATTCATGACATGGTTAGTGACATCACTGATGACATCACTGATGACATCTCAAATGACATCACTGATGGCATCACTGATGACATCATCCAGTGACTGTATGTTTCTGTAAAGTTAAAATATCTCTTACATATTGAAGAATGAGTGGATATATAAGTGTCTGGATGAAGGATTTAGTAGGTGCATGACTGACTGTATGAGTGAGTGATTAAATGTGTCTCACTGAGTGCATGGGTTAATGACTAAACTGTCTTAATTTGTGCATCATTATGTCTGTTGTTCTGTAAACTGTTCCATGTGTTGATAAGTAGCTATATGAGTAACTATATGGGTTATTGATTGGTTGCCCAAGTATTTGTATGGGATACTGAGTGTGTGTGTGGGTAGCTGGGAGGTGTGTGACTCTGTGCATAGATGTGTGAGCAGTTGATTCACTAGATGTATGGTTTCAAAAGTGCATGTGGAAACAGCTGTATGGGCGGTTGACTGTGTGCATGAGTGTATTGGTGAGTGAATGGATATCTCAGTGCTACATGTCAAAGTAAGTACATATGTAAAACACAGTACATGTGAGAGTTGACATATATAAATAACTGTGCATAAGAGCCAGTGAATGTGTGAGTGGCTGTATGGATCATTGTGAACTTGTATCAGGGATTGTATAAGAGAGTAAATATGTGTTAGTATATGTTTGAATAAGTAAAGTTTGTATAACTGTATATTTGAGGAAATGGAGGTGTGATTGATTCTTTGCATGACTGACTAGGTGTGTGAGTAACTCCATGGATGAGTGACAGTCTGTGAGTGTCTGTTTACACTGATTGTATCTAAGGTTATATTAGAGTCTGAAGAGGTTCATCGTATTATCACATGAATGATATCATCAGTGATGTTATCAGTCATGTCAAATGAGATGTTTTCAGTGATGTCATCAGTGATGTCATTTGAGATGTCATCAGTGATGTCATCAGTGATGTCACTAACCATGTCATGAATGATGTAATATGTGACATCATCAGCAGTGCATTGCGGGTGCGCGATATATAGTTAGCGCTTATAACTATATATGGAATTTCAATGGTTTTATGCGAGTAAAATAAGGTTTTGTAAATGCAAATCCCTAACTATATATGGCCTAAAACCAATGGTTTTTTCATTGAATTTTCAAGGTTTTGTAAATGCAAATTCCTAACTATATATCCACTATAACCTATGGTTTTTTCTGTGAATTTCATTGGTTTTTTAATAGCAAATATGAAAAGCTTAAAAATGTCAAGTACGTGATAAATAAAAACATTTTCGTATTTATGCACGCTGATGTGCTTTGAACGCTGCACCCCCCCCCTCCCCTCTTTTGTCTTAGTAGTACTCTCTCTTTGCAGATACTGAAGGGTAGTTAACGCAGGCCTTTACCCCCGTTGTAATCCGTCGTGGCTGCTTGTCTCTCCATTTGATTGATTGTTGTCCAAGCATTTACTGTTTTAGAATTGGTTGTCTTTGGATCATTCTCTATTTACAAACAAGCACAAAGTCGCAATACTCTGTTTAGTCTTTGCAGATAGTGAAAAATCGTGTAAAAAAAATAAAAGTAATCGAGCAAAATCAGTAGGCCACTAATTGGATCTCTTTTTGACCTCGCTAAAATAGAAATATTAGGAACAACCCTTCATGAGAAATACGAAAATAGTGAGATGAACTGAGCTCCACACCATGAGGGCTGCAAGACAGCTCGGCTCCATCACCCATCCCGCACAAAATAACGACAAACCCTATGCAAATATTAAAAATATAGACAACACACCAGCAAAGAAACAGGGTAAAACATTTTATTAAAAAACTATTTACATAACGTTGGTTTATAAGATGATGTCAGTAGTGGACCGATGTGTGAATAGATCGAAAGCAGCACAAGGCTCCAAGATCCGGATGGCAAGCTCCTGGATGTTGGGTGCCATAGTTTAGAGTTCTGAATTTGAGCCTTTTTCAATGTCTGTGCTTTGTTGAATCAAATTTGCGGCTTGACACAAAGCTGACTCAAGCGTTGCTACTGATGCTATGCAGACCAAAACTGGTTTTCAGTTTGTACATTTTTCTAGATTTTTAATCCAAGTTTGGTTGACTTTGTAGAACGATGGCTTCAAATTTTCAACATACGGTGTGGTGGCGCTGACTGGGAGGGGGCGCTTCGCTCCTGCCCCCTCCCCAAGTAAGATTTTCATACGTGAAAGTACGTTAATGGTTTTGGTCCCTGAGATGCTTCGATGTCACTGCCATTCTCAAATAGCATAAGTTCTGGATGTTGGGTGCCATAGTTAAGAGTTCTGAGCAGCGCTTGTAACACTGTCTGAAGCTTATTTCCACCTACTGCAGCTTCACTATTCTCAAAGTAAGTGAGTGTCGTTTGTGGACCTGACTGCATTAGAAAACAATGTGATATGTTACCTTCCTAAACAGCTTGACGGAGGCCCCTGAGGGGCGGTGTGATGGCCATGGACTCGGAGAAGACGCTTGGCTCCGACACCCTCCCCAAGTCTTATAGCACTGGTGTAGCCTGAGATCGCCCCCGACATAGGCGGCCGGCTCCCGGGATCCGGCGGAACTTTTTGCCTTTTGATGACTCTTCAATTCTGAACCTTGTCCCATCTAGCTGAGTTGCGCCCACTCTTGCGGCTACAGCGTCTTGCCCACCATCCAGCTGAATTGCGCCCACTCTTGCGGTGCAGCGATAGGCGGCTGCCACAGGACTCTCAAAATGGCGGCCGGCTCTTCGGTTTTGGGCCTGGTCCACTAAAATGGCCCTGGGACACCTTTGAACTCGGACGCTTCCCTGATAGGGCTTGGGTCCCATTCTCGAAAAGCGTCCCCTCAGCCGTGAAGATTCTACAAAAGTCTTGGGGGCCTCCGACTCCCGCAGGCTTCTGGTGGGGAGCGGCTGCCATGATTGCTCGTGGAATGGCCACGACGGAGCTACGAGATGGTAGTGGTCTCATGCTGACGCCAGCTTTAGTCTGAAACATCCAGAAACACTGTAGACTACCAATTCGATCAGTTCCGGTAGCGCCCCAACATGACCCGGAAGAGAAGAACTTGCCCTCCCCTCTTTGACTGATGGTTCTTGTTGCCTGTCCCCTCTGTTGTCATTTAACAGAACTTTTTGGACTGCTGAAAGGAGTTGTGTTCCGAACGCTGGTTGGTGGAGACATTTTGACTATATTCTTGACCTACGTTGTCGCGTAATGCGTTATATGACACGCCGCGTTACCGCACCCGGAAGTGATCCGAGGCGCGGCGCGCAGCGCGTAACGTAAGCATAACAGGACATGTGACTTGTTAATAAAACTTTTCATTGATTCATTTTACTTTTGTTAATTTAATGATGAAAAGCTTGGTCATATGACCTAAAAATTACGCTTTTTATTGTTTTCGAACAATATTTTTTTTTCAAACATATGGTATAATATTCCAGGCTAATGTACTTTCCCGGAAAATTTACAACTGTCTTGTAAGTAAAATATATTCCTTTTTCGAGAAAAAGGGCGTTTCTTCCTTCCATGACGGAGCCGTTGAGTAAAAGAGATTCGGCCTGCTATCTTAGTCGCCGATACGCCTGATTATCAGATTCTTATCGATCACTTTATATTGCAGACATGAAAAACACAACTGCTATTAAGCATTTATCTTTACTGCGTTCCTACATATTATACCTTTTATCCGTCATGTAATTGGACTGCTTTATTTCACTTGCCTTTACTGATTCGAAAACAGTGACTAAAAGTAAAAACTTTACCAATGTAAATACTACTACCGTGTTTTGTTTTAAAAACCTTTATTGTGAAAATGTCAGTATACAAATACGGGCCTATAACCACGTGGGCCGGCCACGGAGCAAACTGAAATCGTATATGATGAGGAGACATTTACACTGTAGAAGAACGTAACGAGCGGGCCATTAGGTTGCAAGAACAAAGGTGTCTAACAGTTGCGGAATCGGTGGACGTACATTTTGTAATTAAAATACGACACGGCCACTTACAATAACATTTTCTAGATATACATTTGCGGGCAAGGAGTTACGAGTCCCATTTATACCGGCGCCATTTTGGGCGAGGCCGGGCAGGTCCAAGATATAGTCAAAATGTCTCCACCAACCATCGGCCAGACCAGAACCCCTTTCGGCCCTTTATGCTACAAGATGGTGTCTTCCATTCAGAAAATAGTGTTGGCAGCATTTTGAAAGGAAACAGAAACAGCCATTCTCCTAGTGAGTTTCACATTGTTACATTTAGGAAGAATGTTGAAGAGTAGTATGTGGAAAATCTGAAGCCATTTTTCTACAAACTCTCAATCAGACTTGGATGGAAAAAAAAAACCTGAAGAATGTACAAACTGAAAACCAATTTTTGTCTGTATAGCATCAACAGTAACGCTTGAGTCAGCTTTGTGTCAAGCCGCCATTTTCATTCAATCAATAGCGTCCCCCTGCACACATTCAGGGACCTGGTCGTGTCTTCAGATGAAACGCATTGTAGGAAAAGAAGCAGAAAGGAAAAGGCAAAAAGTTCCGCCGGACCTAGTGAAGCTGCAGCAGGTGCAAATAAGCTTCAGACAGTCTTACAAGCACTGCTCAGAACTCTCAACTGAGGCACTCAACATCCAGGACTTGCCATTCGGATCTTGGCGCCTTGTGCTGGTTCCGACCTATTCACACATCAGTCCACTACTGACATCACCTCATAAGCCAACGGGGCACCCCACGCCGACTTTCGGCGCAGCATTGTAGGATGGCCACACCAGTGCGGCAACTTGCTGGACACAACATCGGGGCCATCCAGATCTCGGCGCGTTCGACTCACTGTACCGCAAGAGTGACCGCAACTCAGCTGGACAGGCCATCTTTCGGCGCAGCATTGTAGGATGGCCACACCAGTGCGGCAATTTGCTGGACACCACCTCGGTGCCATCCGGATCTCGGCGCGTTCGAGTCACTGTACAGCAACAGTGACCGCAACTCAGCTGGACACGCCGTCTTTCGGCGCAGCATTGTAGGATGGCCACACCAGTGCGGCAATTTGCTGGACACCACCTCGGTGCCATCCGGATCTCGGCGCGTTCGAGTCACTGTACCGCAACAGTGACCGCAACTCAGCTGGACACGCCGTCTTTCGGCGCAGCATTGTAGGATGGCCACACCAGTGCGGCAATTTGCTGGACACCACCTCGGTGCCATCCGAATCTCGGCGCGTTGTGCTGCCTTCGGCCTATTCGCACATCGGTCCGCTACTGACGCCGCCTCACGTGCCAACGGATTTTCTACGCTTTTTGTAGCCCTATGCAGCATAACAGGTCATGTGACTTGTTTATAAAACTTTTCATTGGTTCATTTTACTTTTGGTTTCCTAAAGATGGAAGGCTTGGTCATATGACCTAAAAATAACACTTTTCATTGGTTTAGAACATTTTTTTTTCCCAAACGATGAAAGCCCCACCTTGTTTCTGGATCATTCAGACTAAAGTTGGCGTCAGCATGAGAGCACCACCATCTCGTGGCTCCGTCGTGGTCATTCCGCGAGCAATCATGGCAGCCGCTCCCCACCGGAAGCCTGCGGGAGTCGGGGGCCCCCAAGACTTTTGTAGAATCTTCACGGCTGAGGGGACGCTTTTCGAGAATGGAGCCCAAGCCCTAGCAGGCAAGCGTCCGAGTTCCAAGGTGTCCCAGGGCCATTTCAGTGGACCAGGCCCAAAACCGAGGAGCCGTCCGCCATTTTAAGAGCCATGTGGCAGCCGCCTATCGCTGCACTGCAAGAGTGGGAGCAACTCAACAACATGGTGAGCGAGACGCTGTAGCCGCAAGAGCGGGCGCAACTCAGCTAGATGGCCGCCACCTGGGGAGGCCCGTTCACGCCGCCTCCCCCACCCCCGGGCCGCCGCACGCCAATTTTCGGAGCAGCATTGTAGGATACCAAAACCAGTGCGGCAGTTTACTGGACATCACCTGGGTGCCTGTCGTACATGTTGTGTCAGCCATGTGACACTGGACACAGTCCCATCAACATCTCAACGCGTTCTGCTGCCTTGGGACTATTCGCACAACAGACCGCTACTGACGAGGCCTCCCCCCGCACCACCCGGGACGCCCCACGCTGTTTTTCTGTGCTGCATTGTAGGATCCCAAAACCAGTGCGGCACCCAGGCGACATCACCTGGGTGCCGTCCAGAACTCTGCACGTTGTGCTGCCTTGGGACTATTCGCACAAAAGACAGCTTCTAACCATTGTTGCTTTTTGTGTTGAAAAATGTTTAAATGTTTTTAGTTTTTGTTCCGTTCGTTATAGTTAATAGTTAATAAAGTTTTATAATCTTACTTTGTTGGAGTGTTATCTATTTTTTTAAAAACGGGTGAATGGGGCCTTGAATCGGGTTATTGTCATGTGTGGGCTTTGGAAGTGTGCTGCTGCAGGATCGGACATTTCAAACTCAAATGCACGTTCTTTTTCTTACCTTTCCGAAGCATGGAGCGCAATAGCAGGCAGAGAAAGGGTGATGCACGTGTTGAACACTACCTGACCTGGCAAGTTGCTGGCAGTGCCCCCCCGCCCGCTCCTAAAAGAGGGCACACACACACCGCCGCCCCGAGTACTTCACAAATCTTTAAAAGACCATGCGCTTGTTCATGAGGCTTAAATGGTTTATCACCTCTTCTAGAACCCCTGCATCGACCCTCTGACGTTTCCTGGAAAAATTACCATGTAACACAATACCAAGCCCTGTCAGCTGAAACCCCCAAGGAATCGTGGGGCATATTATCAAGGGGGTTTATCTCCGCTTTTTTGGCTTTAAAAGCCATGAAAGCGGAGATAAAATTATCTCCCTATTACCAAGCTGTCGCTAACACCAGTTAGTGACAGCTAAAAGGAGATAGCGACCATCTTGGGCCCCGCTTTGCATGTCAGTGATACTTATCACTAATGACATGCAAAGTGGCGTACCAAGATGTTAGCGACTGGAAACAGTCCCTAACATCGCTATCTTCTATTACCAACTTTTGGAGATATTCGCGCTAAGCGCGAATATCTCCAAAATCTAACACCTGCCCTGAGCAGTTCTTAGCCATGTTATCCAATGGGAGGTGGATAACATGGCTAAGAGCATTTGCTCGATAATACATGAATATCGCTGACTTTTCTGCGATAATAGCAAGGTTTATCTGCGATAAAAATCGCCGATGTGCGGCGATAATTTTTGTCTCTAAACAAGTTAGAGACAAAAATTATCGCTAGTTGTTCGTAATATGCCCCCGGGTTTTTGCTTGCAGAAATCGGGAGGCGGGAGACTAGCACTGAAATCAGTAGTCACACGCCTGAATCAGGAGGGTTGGCATGTCTGAATTCTCTACAGCTGGGGCCATAAACTACATCCGCAGGGGTAGGTGATAGCCTGGGACCAGCCTGGCATCTAAAATGGCTGCCGTGCACGACAAAATTGTGGCATTGGAAAAAAGGCAAGATGGCGCAGCCGCTGGAAGAGATGTATCAACATATATGAGCCTCCTCAGCCACCCTCAGGAAACATAGGGGATTAGGATACGTCTCCCGCACCCCCTTATACCTAGTAATTTAATTAACGAAGCACAAAATGGCGAATTCCCGTTTCGCTACCAGTTTGCGGCCCAGTTCGCGGCCCGTGAAGCGCTTCTACCGTGAAAAATCATTTTTTTTTCTTTTCCCCACGGGACCCTTTAATAACCCCAACAACATTCCTAGGGGGTCAAGAGGGGGATACCTTGCCCCCTTTCATTAAATTCCCCCTTCGTTTTTCACCTCTTCTTCTCTCTCGATCCTACCGAGAGACAAGATGGCGGCCGCTCCGGACTGTCACGCAGCAAAATAAAAAAAAGCTCACGCACAGCCGCTGGAAGAGATGTATCAACATATATCAGCCTCCTCAGCCACCCTCAGGAAACATAGGGGATTAGGATACGTCTCCCGCACCCCCTTATACCTAGTAATTTAATTAACGAAGCACAAAATGGCGAATTCCCGTTTCGCTACCAGTTTGCGGCCCAGTTCGCGGCCCGTGAAGCGCTTCTACCGTGAAAAATCATTTTTTTTTCCTTTTCCCCACGGGACCCTTTAATAACCCCAACAACATTCCTAGGGGGTCAAGAGGGGGATACCTTGCCCCCTTTCATTAAATTCCCCTTTCGTTTTTCACCTCTTCTTCTCTCTCGATCCTACCGAGAGACAAGATGGCGGCCGCTCCGGACTGTTTAGAATGTTGACAGACACCGGAGAGCCAATCAGCTTTCTGCGCGCAAAGTTCCGAAACGCGAAAAGTAAGCGGACCGGATCGCTGCCCGGAGCGCTGTTACAGATATATATCTTGATTTAAACGTTAATTTCTCAAAATCCACTGAAGCACATATATTGAGACCTAGCAAAGGCACATCGGGCTACCAGTCCCTACAATTTTGCCAAGTTTCGTGCAAATCCATTCAGCCGTTCGAGCTAAAAGTGAGGCCAACCGCCCTATGGAAAACTCAATGTAAAAAACGCGTTTTGGGACCCCCCTTTTTTCTCAGCCCCCCCTTGACGAAACCCCACCAAATTTTCAGGGGCTGCTCAGAAACAAAATGTGCCATTTTCCTGAAAATTTCAGCCGATTCCGTCCACAAACGCCAAAGTTATTAGACATAGAATTTTCAGAAATCCCATAGGGAATTAATCCTAACTATATATACCTACTGGCGATAGCCAGTAGGTAATATATATTATATATATATATATATATATATTATTTTCAAAGGAAATGTTTTATTTTAAATGTTTTCCTGCATTAGCTTCACACTGTGTGTGTGTTTTATCTTGACATTTGTGTACTGTGTATACTGTATATATATCTACTGTCATCGGTCCGTCCGTGTGCCTCGAAGGCACGGAAAAAAGGGTGGAACTGATGTCATCCCGCCGGCGTGGGCCTCATATGGTGTCGGTGACGTCAGCGGAGTCGCGCGCGATGCCGTGCCTCTGTGACGTCGCCCACGTCGGCGCGAAGCTACGAAAGAATTTCCGAATGTTGCTGACGCAAGGGGATATTCACAAGGTGAGGAATCCACAGGCAGATACTGTATCTACCAGAAAAAGTGCTACCGAAGGTAAGTAACTTGTTCGTTCCAAC